>NW_026781713.1:195000-198350 GCF_030144855.1 Hypanus sabinus | reverse complement strand
TGTAATGTGTGTGTCTATGTCTGTGTTTCAGTCTGTTTGTGTTGTGTGTGTCATCTGTCTGTCTGTGTTGTGTGTGTGTGTGTGTGCGTGTGTGTCTGTGTGTGTGTGTGTGTGTGCCTGACTGTCTGTCTGTGTTGTGTTGTGTGTGTCTGCGTGTGCCTCTCTTTTGTGTGTGTGTGTGTGTGTCTGTGTAGTGTGTGTTTCTGTGTGCATGTGTCTGTGTAGTATGCTTGTCTGTGTGTGTCTCTCTCTCTGTCTGTGTTGTGTGTCAGGTTGTGTGTGTATCTGTCTGTGTTGTGTGTCTGTTTGTCTGTCTCGCTGTGTAGTGTGTATGTTTGTGTGTGTGTCTCTCTCTCTGGCTGTGTTGTATGTGTGTGTCTGCACTGGTGTATGCCTGTGCAGTGCGTGTGTGTGTCTGTGCGTCTGTGTGTATGTCAATCTCTGTGTTGTGTGTGTGTGCCTGCACTGGTGTATGCCTGTGCAGTGCGTGTGTGTGTCTGTGCGTCTGTGTGTATGTCAATCTCTGTGTTGTGTGTGAGTGTTTGTGTGTGTCTGTCTGTCTGCGTGTGTGTATCTGTGTAGTGTGTGTGACTATTGTGTGTGTCTCCCTGTCTGTGTTTTATGTGTGTGTGTGACTGTGTGCGTGTGTCTGTACAGTCTGTGCGTGTGTGTGTGTGTGTGTGTGTGTGTGTGTCTCCCTGTCTGTGTTTTGTGTGTGTGTGTGTGTGTGTGTGTGTGTGTGTGTGTGTGTGTGTGTGTGTGTGTGTGTCTGCATTGGTGTCTGTCTCTGTAGTGTGTGTGTCTGTGTCTTTGCTTCAGTCTGTTTGTGTTGTGTGTGTCATCTGTCTGTCTATGTTGTGTGTGTATATCAGTCTGTCTGCCTGTGTTTGTGTGTGTCTGTCTGTGTAGTGTGTGTCTGTGTTGTGTGTTTGTCTGTCTGTCTGCCTGTGTTTGTGTGTGTCTGTATGTGTATGTATGTGTTTGTGTCTGTCTGTCTGCGTTGTGGGTGTGTGTGTGTGTGTGTGTGTGTGTGTGTGTGTGTGTGTGCCTGTCTGTCTGTCTGTCTGTTTTGTGTGTCTGTCTGTCTGTCTCAATGTGTAGTGTGTGTGTTTGTGTCTGTGTGTCTCTCTCTGGCTGTGTGGTGTGTGTGTGACTGTGTGTGTCTGCACTGGTGTCTGCCTGTGTAGTGCGTGTGCGTGTGTGTGTCTGTGCGTCTGTGTGTATGTCAATCTCTGTGTTGTGTGTGTGCGTTTGTGTGTGTCTTTGTCTGTCTGCGTGCGTGTGTCTGTGTTTGTGTGTCTCCCTGTCTGTGTTTTATGTGTGTGTGTCTGTGTGCGTGAGTCTGTGTAGTGTGTGTGTGTGTGTCACCCTGTCTGTGTTTTGTGTGTGTGTGTCTGCATTGGTGTCTGTCTGTGTAGTGTGTGTGTCTGTCTGTGTTTCAGTCTGTTTGAGGTGTGTGTCATCTGTCTGTCTGTGTTGTGTGTGTGTGTGTGTGTGCGTGTGTGTCTGTGTGTGTGTGTGTGTGTGTGCCTGACTGTCTGTCTGTGTTGTGTTTTGTGTGTGGGCGCGTGTCTGTCTCTTTTGTGTGCGTGTGTGTGTCAGTTTGCACGCGTGTGTGTGCGCACGCGTCTGTCTGTCTGTGTGGCTGTTTGCATTTGGTGTCTGTTTGTGTCTCCCTGTGTAGTTTGTTTGTGTGTCTGTATTGTGTGTGCGTCTGACTATGCTGTGTGTGTGTATCTGTGTGTGTCTGTGTGTGTGTCTCTCTCTGTCTGTGTTTTGTGACTGTGTGTGTGTGTCTGCATTGGTGTCTGTCAGTGTAGTGTGTGTGTCTGTGTCTGTGTTTCAGTCAATTTGTGTTGTGTGTGTCATCTGTCTGTCTGTGTTGTGTGTGTGTGTGCGCACGCGCATGTCTGACTGTGTGGCTGTTTGCGTTTGGTGTGTGATTGTGTCTCTGTGTAGTTTGTGTGTGTGTCTCAGTGTTGGGTGTGTGTCTGTCTGTCTGTGTAGTGTGTGTGTCTGACTATGTTGTGTGTGTGTCTGTGTGCATGTGTCTGTGTAGTGTGTGTGTTTGTGTGCGTGTCTCTCTCTCTGGCTGTGCTGTGTGTGTGTGTGTGTCTGTGTGTGTCTGCACTGGTGTCTGCCCGTGCAGTGCGTGGGCGTTTGTGTGTCTATGCGACTGTGTGTATGTCAATCTCTGTGTTGTGTGTGTGTGTTTGTGTGTGTCTGTCTGTCTGCGTGCGTGTATCTGTGTAGTGTGTGTGTCTGTTGTGTGTGTCTCCCTGTCTGTGTTTTATGTGTGTGTGTGTCTGTGTAGTGTGTGTTACTGTGTGCATGTTTCTGTGTAGTGTGCATGTCTGTGTGTGTCTCTCTCTCTGTCTGTGTTGTGTGTCAGGTTGTGTGTGTATCTGTCTGTTTTGTGTGTCTGTCTGTCTGTCTGTCTCGCTGTGTAGTGTGTATGTTTCTGTGTGTGTCCCTCTCTCTCTGGCTGTGTTGGTGTGTGTGTCTGTGTGTGTCTGCACTGGTGTCTGCCTGTGCAGTGCGTGTGTGTGTCTGTGAGTCTGTGTGTATGTCGATCTCTGTGTTGTGTGTGTGTGTGTTTGTGTGTGTCTGTCTGTCTGCGTGTGTGTATCTGTGTAGTGTGTGTGTGTGTTGTGTGTGTCTCCCTGTCTGTGTTGTATGTGTGTGTGTGTCTGTGTAGTGTGTGTTTCTGTGTGCATGTGTCTGTGTTGTGTGCGTGTCTGTGTGTGTGTCTCCCTGTCTGTGTATGTGTGAGTGTGTGTGTGTCTGAATTGGTGTCTGTCTCTGTAGTGTGTGTGTCTGAGTCTGTGTTTCAGTCAGTTTGTGTTGTGTGTGTCATCTGTCTGTCTATGTTGTGTGTGTGTATCAGTCTGTCTGCCTGTGTTTGTGTGTGTCTGTATGTGTATGTATGTGTGTGTGTCTCTGTCTGTGTTGTGTGTGTGTATGTGTGCATGTGTGTCTGGGTGTGTGTGTGTGCCTGACTGTCTGTCTGTGTTGTGTTGTGTTGTGTGTGTCTGCGTGTGCCTGTCTCTTTTGTGTGGGTGATTGTGTCTGTTTGCATGTTGTGTGTGTCTGTATGTGTATGCATGTGTTTGTGTCTGTCTGTGTTGTGTGTGTGTGTGTGTGTGTGTGTGTGTGTGTGTGTGTGTGTGTGTGTGTGTGTGTGTGTGTGTGTGTGTGTGTGTGTGTGCGCGCGCCTGTCTGTCTATCTGTTTTGTGTGTCTGTCTGTCTCAATGTGTACTGTGTGTGTTTGTGTCTGAGTCTATCTCTCTGGCTGTGTTTTGTGACTGTGTGTGTCTGCATTGGTGTCTGTCAGTGTAGTGTGTGTGTC
>NW_026781713.1:185000-190000 GCF_030144855.1 Hypanus sabinus | reverse complement strand
TGTCTGTCTGTCTGTGTAGAGTGTGTGTCTGACTATGTTGTGTGTGTGTCTGTGTGCATGTGTCTGTGTAGTGTGTGTTTTTGTGTGCGTGTCTCTCTCTCTCTGGCTGTGTTGTGTGTGTGTGTCTGTGTGTGTCTGCACTGGTGTATGCCTGTGCAGTGCGTGTGTGTGTCTGTGCGTCTGCGTGTATGTCAATCTCTGTGTTGTGTGTGAGTGTTTGTGTCTGTCTGTCTGTCTGCGTGTGTGTATCTGTGTAGTGTGTGTCTCTATTGTGTGTGTCTCCCTGTCTGTGTTTTATGTGTCTGTGTGTCTGTGTGCGTGTGTCTGTGTAGTCTGTGTGTGTGTGTGTGTGTGTGTGTGTCTCCCTGTCTGTGTTTTGTGTGTGTGTGTGTGTGTGTGTGTGTGTGTGTGTGTGTGTGTGTGTGTGTGTTTGTGTCTGCATTGGTGTCTGTCTCTGTAGTGTGTGTGTCTGTGTCTGTGTTTCAGTCTGTTTGTGTTGTGTGTGTCATCTGTCTGTCTGTGTTGTGTGTGTGTATCAGTTTGTCTGCCTGTGTTTGTGTGTCTCTGTCTGTGTAGTCTGTGTGTCTGTGTTGTGTGTTTTTCTGTCTGTCTGCCTGTGTTTGTGTGTGTCTGTATGTGTATTTATGTGTGTGTGTCTCTCTGTGTTGTGTGTGTGTGTGCGTGTGTGTCTGTGTATGTATGTGTGTGCCTGACTGTCTGTCTGTGTTGTGTTGTGTGTGTCTGCATGTAACTGTCTCCTTTGTGTGGGCGTGTGTGTCTGTTTGCATGCGTGTGTGTGCGCGCGCGTCTGTCTGTCAGTGTGGCTGTTTGCATTTGGTGTTTGTTTGTGTCTCTCTGTGTAGTTTGTGTGTGTGCCTCAGTATTGTGTGTGTGTCTGTGTGTGTGTGTCTGTCTGTCTGTCAGTGGTGTGTGTGTGTGTGTGTGTGTATGTGCACGCTCGCGCGCGTCTGCCTGTCTGAGTGGCTGTTTGCGTTTGGTGTGTGTTTGTGTCTCTCTGTGTAGTTTGTGTGTGTGTCTCAGTGTTGGGTGTGTGTCTGTCTGTCTGTGTAGTGTGTGTGTCTGACTATGTTGTGTGTGTGTCTGTGTGCATGTGTCTGTGTAGTGTGTGTGTTTGTGTGCGTGTCTCCCTCTCTCTCTGGCTGTGTTGTGTGTGTGTGTCTGTGTGTGTCTGCACTGGTGTCTGCCTGTGTAGTGCGTGTGCGTGTGTGTGTCTGTGCATCTGTGTGTATGTCAATCTCTGTGTTGTGTGTGTGCGTTTGAGTGTGTCTTTGTCTGTCTGCGTGCGTGTGTCTGTGTGTGTGTGTCTCCCTGTCTGTGTTTTATGTGTGTGTGTCTGTGTGCGTGTGTCTGTGTAGTGTGTGTGTGTGTGTGTCACCCTGTCTGTGTTTTGTGTGTGTGTGTCTGCATTGGTGTCCGTCTGTGTAATGTGTGTGTCTGTGTCTGTGTTTCAGTCTGTTTGTGTTGTGTGTGTCATCTGTCTGTCTGTGTTGTGTGTGTGTGTGTGTGTGCGTGTGTGTCTGTGCGTGTGTGTGTGTGCCTGACTGTCTATCTGTGTTGTGTTGTGTGTGTCTGCGTGTGCCTCTCTTTTGTGTGGGTGTGTGTGTCTGTTTGCATGCGTGTGTGTGCGCGCGCGTCTGTCTGTCTGTGTGGCTGTTTGCATTTGGTGTTTGTTTGTATCTCTCTGTGTAGTTTGTGTGTGTGTCTGTGTGTGTCTGCACTGGTGTCTGCCTGTGTAGTTCGTGTGCGTGTGTGTGTCTGTGCGTCTGTGTGTATGTCAATCTCTGTGTTGTCTTTGTCTGTCTGCGTGCGTGTGTCTGTGTGTGTGTGTCTCCCTGTCTGTGTTTTATGTGTGTGTGTGTCTGTGTAGTGTGTGTTTCTGTGTGCATGTGTCTGTGTAGTGTGCGTGTCTGTGTGTGTGTCTCTCTCTGTCTGTGTTGTGTCAGGTTGTGTGTGTATCTGTCTGTGTTGTGTGTCTGTCTGTCTGTCTCGCTGTGTAGTGTGTATGTTTGTGTGTGTGTGTGTGTCTCTCTGGCTGTGTTGTGTGTGTGTGTCTGCACTGGTGTATGCCTGTGCAGTGCGTGTGTGTGTCTGTGCGTCTGTGTGTATGTCAATCTCTGTGTTGTGTGTGTGCGTTTGAGTGTGTCTTTGTCTGTCTGCGTGCGTGTGTCTGTGTGTGTGTGTCTCCCTGTCTGTGTTTTATGTGTGTGTGTCTGTGTGCGTGTGTCTGTGTAGTGTGTGTGTGTGTGTGTCACCCTGTCTGTGTTTTGTGTGTGTGTGTCTGCATTGGTGTCCGTCTGTGTAATGTGTGTGTCTGTGTCTGTGTTTCAGTCTGTTTGTGTTGTGTGTGTCATCTGTCTGTCTGTGTTGTGTGTGTGTGTGTGTGCGTGTGTGTCTGTGTGTGTGTGTGTGTGCCTGACTGTCTATCTGTGTTGTGTTGTGTGTGTCTGCGTGTGCCTCTCTTTTGTGTGGGTGTGTGTGTCTGTTTGCATGCGTGTGTGTGCGCGCGCGTCTGTCTGTCTGTGTGGCTGTTTGCATTTGGTGTTTGTTTGTATCTCTCTGTGTAGTTTGTGTGTGTGTCTGTGTGTGTCTGCACTGGTGTCTGCCTGTGTAGTTCGTGTGCGTGTGTGTGTCTGTGCGTCTGTGTGTATGTCAATCTCTGTGTTGTCTTTGTCTGTCTGCGTGCGTGTGTCTGAGTGTGTGTGTCTCCCTGTCTGTGTTTTATGTGTGTGTGTGTCTGTGTAGTGTGTGTTTCTGTGTGCATGTGTCTGTGTAGTGTGCGTGTCTGTGTGTGTGTCTCTCTCTGTCTGTGTTGTGTCAGGTTGTGTGTGTATCTGTCTGTGTTGTGTGTCTGTCTGTCTGTCTCGCTGTGTAGTGTGTATGTTTGTGTGTGTGTGTGTGTCTCTCTGGCTGTGTTGTGTGTGTGTGTCTGCACTGGTGTATGCCTGTGCAGTGCGTGTGTGTGTCTGTGCGTCTGTGTGTATGTCAATCTCTGTGTTGTGTGTGTGCGTTTGAGTGTGTCTTTGTCTGTCTGCGTGCGTGTGTCTGTGTGTGTGTGTCTCCCTGTCTGTGTTTTATGTGTGTGTGTCTGTGTGCGTGTGTCTGTGTAGTGTGTGTGTGTGTGTGTCACCCTGTCTGTGTTTTGTGTGTGTGTGTCTGCATTGGTGTCCGTCTGTGTAATGTGTGTGTCTGTGTCTGTGTTTCAGTCTGTTTGTGTTGTGTGTGTCATCTGTCTGTCTGTGTTGTGTGTGTGTGTGTGTGCGTGTGTGTCTGTGTGTGTGTGTGTGTGCCTGACTGTCTATCTGTGTTGTGTTGTGTGTGTCTGCGTGTGCCTCTCTTTTGTGTGGGTGTGTGTGTCTGTTTGCATGCGTGTGTGTGCGCGCGCGTCTGTCTGTCTGTGTGGCTGTTTGCATTTGGTGTTTGTTTGTATCTCTCTGTGTAGTTTGTGTGTGTGTCTGTGTGTGTCTGCACTGGTGTCTGCCTGTGTAGTTCGTGTGCGTGTGTGTGTCTGTGCGTCTGTGTGTATGTCAATCTCTGTGTTGTCTTTGTCTGTCTGCGTGCGTGTGTCTGAGTGTGTGTGTCTCCCTGTCTGTGTTTTATGTGTGTGTGTGTCTGTGTAGTGTGTGTTTCTGTGTGCATGTGTCTGTGTAGTGTGCGTGTCTGTGTGTGTGTCTCTCTCTGTCTGTGTTGTGTCAGGTTGTGTGTGTATCTGTCTGTGTTGTGTGTCTGTCTGTCTGTCTCGCTGTGTAGTGTGTATGTTTGTGTGTGTGTGTGTGTCTCTCTGGCTGTGTTGTGTGTGTGTGTCTGCACTGGTGCATGCCTGTGCAGTGCGTGTGTGTGTCTGTGCGTCTGTGTGTATGTCAATCTCTGTGTTGTGTGTGTGTGTCTGCACTGGTGTATGCCTGTGCAGTGCGTGTGTGTGTCTGTGCGTCTGTGTGTATGTCAATCTCGGTGTTGTGTGTGAGTGTTTGTGTGTGTCTGTCTGTCTGCGTGTGTGTATCTGTGTAGTGTGTGTGTCTATTGTGTGTGTCTCCCTGTCTGTGTTTTATGTGTGTGTGTGTCTGTGTGCGTGTGTCTGTGTAGTCTGTGTGTGTGTGTGTGTGTGTGTGTGTGTGTGTCTCCCTGTCTGTGTTTTGTGTGTGTGTGTGTGTGTGTGTGTGTGTGTGTGTGTGTGTGTGTGTGTTTGTGTCTGCATTGGTGTCTGTCTCTGTAGTGTGTGTGTCTGTGTCTGTGTTTCAGTCTGTTTGTGTTGTGTGTGTCATCTGTCTGTCTGTGTTGTGTGTGTGTATCAGTCTGTCTGCCTGTGTTTGTGTGTCTCTGTCTGTGTAGTCTGTGTGTCTGTGTTGTGTGTTTTTCTGTCTGTCTGCCTGTGTTTGTGTGTGTCTGTATGCGTATTTATGTGTGTGTGTCTCTCTGTGTTGTGTGTGTGTGTGTGCTTTGTGTGTGTGTGTGTGTCTGTGTGCTTTGTGTGTGTGTGTGTGTGTGTGTGTGTGTGTGTGTCTGTGTGTCTGTGTCTGTCTGACTGTGGTGTGTGACTGTGTGTGTGTGTGCACGCTCGCGCGCGTCTGTCTATCTGAGTGGCTGTTTGCATTTGGTGTGTGTTTGTGTCTCTCTGTGTAGTTTGTGTGTGTGTCTCAGTATTGTGTGTGTGTGTGTGTCTGTGTGTGTGTCTGTCTGCATAGTGTGTGTGTCTGACTATGCTGTGTGTGAGTATCTGTGTGTGTCTGTCTATGTGTCTGAGTTATTTGTGTGTCTGTCTGTGTTGTGTGTGTGTCAGTCTGTGTTTTGTGTGTGTGACCTTTCCTCTGTGTAGTGTGTGTGTCTGTGTGAGAGTCTGTGTAGTGTGTGTGTCTGTGTGCATGTGTCTGTGTAGTGTGTGTGTTTGTGTGTCTGTCTCTCTCTTTGGCTGTGTTGTGTGTGTCTGCACTGGTGTCTGCCTGTGTAGTGCGTGTGCGTGTGCGTGTCTGTGCGTCTGTGTGTAT
>NW_026781713.1:175000-180000 GCF_030144855.1 Hypanus sabinus | reverse complement strand
TGTGTGTCTGTGTGTGTCTGCACTGGTGTCTGCCTGTGTAGTGCGTGTGCGTGTGTGTGTCTGTGCATCTGTGTTTATGTCAATCTCTGTGTTGTGTGTGTGCGTTTGTGTGTGTCTTTGTCTGCGTGCGTGTGTCTGTGTGTGTGTGTCTCCCTGTCTGTGTTTTATGTGTGTGTGTCTGTGTGCGTGTGTCTGTGTAGTGTGTGTGTGTGTGTGTGTGTCACCCTGTCTGTGTTTTGTGTGTGTGTGTCTGCATTGGTGTCTGTCTGTGTAATGTGTGTGTCTGTGTCTGTGTTTCAGTCTGTTTGTGTTGTGTGTGTCATCTGTCTGTCTGTGTTGTGTGTGTGTGTGTGTGCGTGTGTGTCTGTGTGTGTGTGTGTGTGCCTGACTGTCTGTCTGTGTTGTGTTGTGTGTGTCTGCGTGTGCCTCTCTTTTGTGTGGGTGTGTGTGTCTGTTTGCATGCGTGTGTGTGCGCGCGCGTCTGTCTGTCTGTGTGGCTGTTTGCATTTGGTGTTTGTTTGTATCTCTCTGTGTAGTTTGTGTGTGTGTCTGTGTGTGTCTGCACTGGTGTCTGCCTGTGCGTGTGCGTGTGTGTGTCTGTGCGTCTGTGTGTATGTCAATCTCTGTGTTGTCTTTGTCTGCGTGCGTGTGTCTGTGTGTGTGTGTCTCCCTGTCTGTGTTTTATGTGTGTGTGTCTGTGTAGTGTGTGTTTCTGTGTGCATGTGTCTGTGTAGTGTGCGTGTCTGTGTGTGTGTCTCTCTCTGTCTGTGTTGTGTCAGGTTGTGTGTGTATCTGTCTGTGTTGTGTGTCTGTCTGTCTGTCTCGCTGTGTAGTGTGTATGTTTGTGTGTGTGTGTGTGTCTCTCTGGCTGTGTTGTGTGTGTGTGTCTGCACTGGTGTATGCCTGTGCAGTGCGTGTGTGTGTCTGTGCGTCTGTGTGTATGTCAATCTCTGTGTTGTGTGTGTGTGTCTGCACTGGTGTATGCCAGTGCAGTGCGTGTGTGTGTCGGTGCGTCTGTGTGTATGTCAATCTCTGTGTTGTGTGTGAGTGTTTGTGTGCGTCTGTCTCTCTGCGTGTGTGTATCTGTGTAGTGTGTGTGTCTATTGTGTGTGTTTCCCTGTCTGTGTTTTATGTGTGTGTGTCTGTGTGCGTGTGTCTGTGTAGTCTGTGTGTGTGTGTGTGTGTGTGTGTGTGTGTGTCTCCCTGTCTGTGTTTTGTGTGTGTGTGTGTGTGTGTGTGTCATCTGTCTGTCTGTGTTGTGTGTGTGTATCAGTCTGTCTGCCTGTGTTTGTGTGTCTCTGTCTGTGTAGTCTGTGTGTCTGTGTTGTGTGTTTTTCTGTCTGTCTGCCTGTGTTTGTGTGTGTCTGTATGTGTATTTATGTGTGTGTGTCTCTCTGTGTTGTGTGTGTGTGTGTGTGCGTGTGTGTCTGTGTGTGTATGTGTGTGCCTGACTGTCTGTCTGTGTTGTGTTGTGTGTGTCTGCGTGTGCCTGTCTCCTTTGTGTGGGTGTGTGTGTCTGTTTGCATGCGTGTGTGTGCGCGCGCGTCTGTCTGTCTGTGTGGCTGTTTGCATTTGGTGTTTGTTTGTGTCTCTCTGTGTAGTTTGTGTGTGTGCCTCAGTATTGTGTGTGTGTCTGTGTGTGTGTGTCTGTCTGTCTGTCAGTGGTGTGTGTGTGTGTGTCTGTATGTGCACGCTCGCGCGCGTCTGCCTGTCTGAGTGGCTGTTTGCGTTTGGTGTGTGTTTGTGTCTCTCTGTATAGTTTGTGTGTGTGTCTCAGTGTTGGGTGTGTGTCTGTCTGTCTGTGTAGTGTGTGTGTCTGACTATGTTGTGTGTGTGTCTGTGTGCATGTGTCTGTAGTGTGTGTGTTTGTGTGCGTGTCTCTCTCTCTCTGGCTGTGTTGTGTGTGTGTGTCTGTGTGTGTCTGCACTGGTGTCTGCCTGTGTAGTGCGTGTGCGTGTGTGTGTCTGTGCATCTGTGTGTATGTCAATCTCTGTGTTGTGTGTGTGCGTTTGTGTGTGTCTTTGTCTGTCTGCGTGCGTGTGTCTGTGTGTGTGTGTCTCCCTGTCTGTGTTTTATGTGTGTGTGTCTGTGTGCGTGTGTCTGTGTAGTGTGTGTGTGTGTGTGTGTGTCACCCTGTCTGTGTTTTGTGTGTGTGTGTCTGCATTGGTGTCCGTCTGTGTAGTGTGTGTGTCTGTGTCTGTGTTTCAGTCTGTTTGTGTTGTGTGTGTCATCTGTCTGTCTGTGTTGTGTGTGTGTGTGTGTGCGTGTGTGTCTGTGTGTGTGTGTGTGTGTGCCTGAATGTCTGTCTGTGTTGTGTTGTGTGTGTCTGCGTGTGCCTCTCTTTTGTGTGGGTGTGTGTGTCTGTTTGCATGCGTGTGTGTGCGCGCGCGTCTGTCTGTCTGTGTGGCTGTTTGCATTTGGTGTTTGTTTGTGTCTCTCTGTGTAGTTTGTGTGTGTGTCTGTGTGTGTCTGCACTGGTGTCTGCCTGTGTAGTTCGTGTGCGTGTGTGTGTCTGTGCGTCTGTGTGTATGTCAATCTCTGTGTTGTCTTTGTCTGTCTGCGTGCGTGTGTCTGTGTGTGTGTGTGTCTCCCTGTCTGTGTTTTATGTGTGTGTGTGTCTGTGTAGTGTGTGTTTCTGTGTGCATGTGTCTGTGTAGTGTGCGTGCCTGTGTGTGTCTCTCTCTCTGTCTGTGTTGTGTCAGGTTGTGTGTGTATCTGTCTGTGTTGTGTGTCTGTCTGTCTGTCTCGCTGTGTAGTGTGTATGTTTGTGTGTGTGTGTGTGTCTCTCTGGCTGTGTTGTGTGTGTGTGTCTGCACTGGTGTATGCCTGTGCAGTGCGTGTGTGTGTCTGTGCGTCTGTGTGTATGTCAATCTCTGTGTTGTGTGTGTGTGTCTGCACTGGTGTATGCCTGTGCAGTGCGTGTGTGTGTCTGTGCGTCTGTGTGTATGTCAATCTCTGTGTTGTGTGTGAGTGTTTGTGTGTGTCTGTCTCTCTGCGTGTGTGTATCTGTGTAGTTTGTGTGTCTATTGTGTGTGTCTCCCTGTCTGTGTTTTATGTGTGTGTGTGTCTGTGTGCGTGTGTCTGTGTAGTCTGTGTGTGTGTGTGTGTGTGTGTGTGAGTGTCTCCCTGTCTGTGTTTTGTGTGTGTGTGTGTGTGTGTGTGTGTGTGTGTGTGTGTGTGTGTGTGTGTGTGTGTGTGTGTGTGTTTGTGTCTGCATTGGTGTCTGTCTCTGTAGTGTGTGTGTCTGTGTCTGTGTTTCAGTCAGTTTGTGTTGTGTGTGTCATCTGTCTGTCTGTGTTGTGTGTGTGTATCAGTCTGTCTGCCTGTGTTTGTGTGTCTCTGTCTGTGTAGTCTGTGTGTCTGTGTTGTGTTTTTCTGTCTGTCTGCCTGTGTTTGTGTGTGTCTGTATGTGTATTTATGTGTGTGTGTCTCTCTGTGTTGTGTGTGTGTGTGTGCGTGTGTGTCTGTGTGTGTGTGTGTGTGTGTGCCTGACTGTCTGTCTGTATTGTGTTGTGCGTGTCTGCGTGTGCCTGTCTCCTTTGTGTGGGTGTGTGTGTCTGTTTGCATGCGTGTGTGTGCGCGCGCGTCTGTCCGTCTGTGTGGCTGTTTGCATTTGGTGTTTGTTTGTGTCTCTCTGTGTAGTTTGTGTGTGTGCCTCAGTATTGTGTGTGTGTCTGTGTGTGTGTGTCTGTCTGTCTGTCAGTGGTGTGTGTGTGTGTGTGTGTGTATGTGCACGCTCGCGCGCGTCTGCCTGTCTGAGTGGCTGTTTGCGTTTGGTGTGTGTTTGTGTCTCTCTGTATAGTTTGTGTGTGTGTCTCAGTGTTGGGTGTGTGTCTGTCTGTCTGTGTAGTGTGTGTGTCTGACTATGTTGTGTGTGTGTCTGTGTGCATGTGTCTGTAGTGTGTGTGTTTGTGTGCGTGTCTCTCTCTCTCTGGCTGTGTTGTGTGTGTGTGTCTGTGTGTGTCTGCACTGGTGTCTGCCTGTGTAGTGCGTGTGCGTGTGTGTGTCTGTGCATCTGTGTGTATGTCAATCTCTGTGTTGTGTGTGTGCGTTTGTGTGTGTCTTTGTCTGTCTGCGTGCGTGTGTCTGTGTGTGTGTGTCTCCCTGTCTGTGTTTTATGTGTGTGTGTCTGTGTGCGTGTGTCTGTGTAGTGTGTGTGTGTGTGTGTGTGTCACCCTGTCTGTGTTTTGTGTGTGTGTGTCTGCATTGGTGTCCGTCTGTGTAGTGTGTGTGTCTGTGTCTGTGTTTCAGTCTGTTTGTGTTGTGTGTGTCATCTGTCTGTCTGTGTTGTGTGTGTGTGTGTGTGTGTGTGCGTGTGTGTCTGTGTGTGTGTGTGTGTGCCTGACTGTCTGTCTGTGTTGTGTTGTGTGTGTCTGCGTGTGCCTCTCTTTTGTGTGGGTGTGTGTGTCTGTTTGCATGCGTGTGTGTGCGCGCGCGTCTGTCTGTCTGTGTGGCTGTTTGCATTTGGTGTTTGTTTGTGTCTCTCTGTGTAGTTTGTGTGTGTGTCTGTGTGTGTCTGCACTGGTGTCTGCCTGTGTAGTTCGTGTGCGTGTGTGTGTCTGTGCGTCTGTGTGTATGTCAATCTCTGTGTTGTCTTTGTCTGTCTGCGTGCGTGTGTCTGTGTGTGTGTGTCTCCCTGTCTGTGTTTTATGTGTGTGTGTGTCTGTGTAGTGTGTGTTTCTGTGTGCATGTGTCTGTGTAGTGTGCGTGTCTGTGTGTGTCTCTCTCTCTGTCTGTTGTGTCAGGTTGTGTGTGTATCTGTCTGTGTTGTGTGTCTGTCTGTCTGTCTCGCTGTGTAGTGTGTATGTTTGTGTGTGTGTGTCTCTCTCTGGCTGTGTTGTGTGTGTGTGTCTGCACTGGTGTATGCCTGTGCAGTGCGTGTGTGTGTCTGTGCGTCTGTGTGTATGTCAATCTCTGAGTTGTGTGTGTGTGTCTGCACTGGTGTATGCGTGTGTGTGTCTGTGCGACTGTGTGTATGAAAATCTCTGTGTTGTGTGTGA
>NW_026781713.1:132500-135000 GCF_030144855.1 Hypanus sabinus | reverse complement strand
GTCTGTCTGTGTTCTGTGTGTGTCTGTGTGTGTGTCTCTCTCTGTCTGTGTTTTGTGTGTGTGTCTGCATTGATGTCTGTCAGTGTAGTCTGTGTGTCTGTGTCTGTGTTTCAGTCTGTTTGTGTTGTGTGTGTCATCTGTCTGAATGTGTTTTGTATGTGTGTCTGTCTGTCTGTCTGTTTTGTGTGTGTGTGCGCGCGCGCGCGAATGACTGTCTGGGTGGCTGTTTGCGTTTGGTGTGTGTTTGTGTCTCTCTGTGTAGTTTGTGTGTGTGTCTCAGTGTTGTGTGTGTGTGTCTGTCTGTGTCTGTTGTCTGTCTGACTTTAGTCTGTGTGTCCACCTGTAGTCTATGAGTCTTCCTGTCTGTGTTGAGTGTGTGTGTGTGTCTGTGTGTGTGTGTGTGTGTGTGTGTGTGTGTGTGTGTGTGTGTGTGTGTGTGTGTGTGTGTGTGTGCGTCTGTGTTTTGTGTGTGTGTCAGTCTGTGTTGTGTGTCTGTCTGTCTGTGTTGTGTTGTGTGTGTGTGTGTGTCAGTCTGTGTTTTGTGTGTGTGTCTTTTCCTCAGTGAAGTGTGTGTGTGTGTGTGTGTGTCTGTCTGTCTGTCTGACTGTTTTGTGTGTGTGTGTGTCTGACTGTCTCGCTGTGTAGTTTTTGTGTCTGTGTGAATGTGTCTGTGTAGTGTGTGTGTCTGTGTGTGTCTCTCTCTCTCTCTGGCTGTGTTGTGTGTGTGTGTGTCTGTGTGTGTCTAATTTGGTGTCTGTCTGTGTAGTGCGTGTGTTTCTGTGTGTGTGTGTCTGCATTGGTGTCTGTCTGTGTAGTGCGTGTGTGTCTGTGTGTGTGTGTTTGTCAATCTCTTTGTATTGTGTGTGTGTTTATGTGTGTCTTTGTCTGTCTGGGTGTGTCTGTCTGTGTTGTCTGGGTGTGTCTGTGTGTGTGTCAGTATTTTGTATGTGTTTGTCTCTGTGTGTGTGCGTGTGTCAGAGTGTCTGTGTAGTGTGTGTCTCTGAGTTGTGTGTGACTGTCTTTCAGTGTTGTGTGTGTGTGTGTATGTTTGCCTCTTTTGTGTGTGTGTGCGTCCACGCGCGCGTCTGTCTATCTGTGTGGCTATTTGCGTTTGGTGTGTGTTTGTGTCTCTGTGTAGTTTGTGTGTGCGTCTCAGTGTTGTCAGTGGGTGTCTGTGTGTCTGTCTGTGTAGTTCTGTGTCTGACTATGCTGTGTTTGTGTGTCTGTGTGTGTCTGTCTATATGTCTGAGTTTTTTGTGTGTCTGTATTCTGTGTGTGAGTGTCTGTTTCTCTGTGTACTGTGTTTGTTTGTGTGTGTGTGTCTGTGTGTGTGTCTCTCTCTGTCTGTGTTTTGTGTGTGTGTCTGCATTGGTGTCTGTCAGTGTAGTGTGTGTGTCTGTGTCTGTGTTTCAGTCTGTTTGTGTTGTGTGTGTCATCTGTCTGTCTGTGTTTTGTGTGTGTATCAGTCTGTCTGCCTGTGTTTGTGTGTGTCTTTATGTGTATGTGTGTGTGTGTGTGTGTGTGTGTGTGTGTGTGTGTGTGTGTGTGTGTGTCTGTGTGTGTCTGTGCGCGCGCGCGTCTGACTGTCTGTGTGGCTGTTTGCGTTTGGTGTGTGTTTGTGTCTCTCTGTGTAGTTTGTGTGTGTGTCTCAGGGTTGTGTGTGTGTCTGTCTGTGACTATGCTGTGTGTGTGTGTCTTTGTGTGTCTGTCTATACGTCTGAGTTTTTTGTGTGTCTGTGTTAAGTGTGTCAGTCTGTGTTCTGTGTGTGTGTGAGTCAGTTTCTCTGTGTAGTGTGTGTTTCTGTGCGGGTGTCTCTCTGTCTGGGTTGTGTGTGTGTGTGTGTGTGTGTGTCTGCATTGGTGTCTGTCAGTGTAGTGTGTGTGTCTGTGTCTGTGTTTCAGTCTGTTTGTGTTGTGTGTGTCATCTGTCTGTCTGTGTTTTGTATGTGTGTCTGTCTGTCTGTCTTTTGTGTGTGTGTGTGTGTGTGTGTGTGCGCGCGCGCGTCTGACTGTCTGGGTGGCTGTTTGCGTTTGGTGTGTGTTTGTGTCTCTGTGTAGTTTGTGTGTGTGCCTCAGTATTGTGTCTGTGTGTGTGTGTGTGTGTGTGTGTGTGTGTGTGTGTGTGTGTGTGTGTCTGTTTGTCTGTGGTGTGTGTGTGTGTGTATGTGCACGCTCACGTGCGTCTGTCTGTCTGAGTGGCTGTTTGCATTTGGTGTGTGTTTGTGTCTCTGTGTGTAGTTTGTGTGTGTGTCTCAGTGTTGTGTGTATGTCTGTCTGTCAGTGTAGTGTGTGTGTCTGACTATGTTGTTTGTGTGTCTGTGTGTGTCTGTCTATGTCTGAGTTTCTGTGTGTCAGTCTGAGTTGAGAGTGTGTGTCAGTCTGTGTTTTGTGTGTGTGTGTGTGCGTGTGTCTGGGTAGTGTGTGTGTGTGTCTGTGTGCGTTTGTCTGTGTAGTGTGTGTGTCTGTGTGTGTCTGTCTGTCTGTGTGGCTGTTTGCGTTT
>NW_026781713.1:122500-130000 GCF_030144855.1 Hypanus sabinus | reverse complement strand
ATTTGTGTGTCTGTCTGTGTTGTGTGTGTGTGTCAGTCTGTGTTTTGTGTGTGTGTCTTTTCCTCTGTGTAGTGTGTGTGTCTGTCTGTTTGACTGTGTAGTGTGTGTGTCTGTGTGCATGAGTCTGTGTAGTGTGTGTGTCTGTGTGTGTCTCTCTCAGTCTGTGTTGTGTGTCAGTGTGTGTGTGTCTGTCTGTTTTGTGTGTGTGTGTGTGTCTGACTGTCTCGCTGTGTAGTTTTTGTGTCTGTGTGCATGTGTCTGCGTAGTGTGTGTTTGTGTGTGTGTCTCTCTCTCTGGCTGTTGTGTGTGTGTGTGTCTGTGTGTATGTCAATCTCTTTGTATTGTGTGTGTGTCTTTGTGTGTCTGTCTATACGTCTGAGTTTTTTGTGTGTCTGTGTTAAGTGTGTCAGTCTGTGTTCTGTGTGAGTGTGAGTCTGTTTCTCTGTGTAGTGTGTGTGCGTCTCCCTGTCTGTGTTTTGTGTCTGTGTGTGTGTGTGTGCGTGTGTGTGTGTGAGTGTGTGTGTGTGTGTGTGTGTGTGTGTGTGTCTCCCTGTCTGTGTTTTGTGTGTGTGTGTCTGTGTGTGTGTCTGTGTCTGTTGTCTGTCTGAGTTTACTCTGTGTGTCCACCTGTAGTCTATGAGTCTTCCTGTCTGTGTTGTGTGTGTGTGTATGTGTGTGTGTGCATGTGTGTCTGTGTTTTGAGTGTGTGTCAGTCTGTGTTGTGTGTCTGTCTGTCTGTGTTGTGTTGTGTGTGTGTGTCAGTCTGTGTTTTGTGTGTGTGTCATTTCCTCAGTGTAGTGTGTGTGTGTGTGTTTCTGTGTGTGTGTGTGTGTGTGTGTGTGTGTCTGTCTGTCTGTCTGTCTGTCTGTTTTGTGTGTGTGTGTGTGTCTGACGGTCTCGCTGTGTAGTTTTTGTGTCTGTGTGAATGTGTCTGTGTAGTGTGTGTGTCTGTGTGTGCGTCTCTCTCTCTCTCTGGCTGTGTTGTGTGTGTGTGTCTGTGTGTGTCTAATTCGGTGTCTGTCTGTGTAGTGCGTGTGTGTCTGTGTGTGTCTGCATTGGTGTCTGTCTGTGTAGTGCGTGGGTGTCTGTGTGTGTGTATATGTCAATCTCTTTGTATTGTGTGTGTGTTTATGTGTGTCTTTGTCTGTCTGAGTGTGTCTGTCTGTGTGTGTGTGTCAGTATTTTGTATGTGTTTGTCTCTGTGTGTGTGCGTGTGTCAGAGAGTCTGTGTAGTGTGTGTCTGTGAGTTGTGTGTGTCTGTCTTTCAGTGTTGTGTGTGTGTGCATGTTTGCCTCTTTTCTGTGTGTGTGCGTCCACGCGCGAGTCTGTCTATCTGTGTGGCTATTTGCGTTTGGTGTGTGTTTGTGTCTCTGTGTAGTTTGTGTGTGTGTCTCAGTGTTGTGAGTGGGTGTCTGTGTGTCTGTCTGTGTAGTTCTGTGTCTGCCTATGCTGTGTTTGTGTGTCTGTGTGTGTCTGTCTATATGTCTGAGTTTTTTGTGTGTCTGTCTGTGTTCTGTGTGTGTGTCTGTTTCTCTATGTACTGTGTTTGTTTGTGTGTGTGTGTCTGTGTGTGTGTCTCTCTCTCTGTCTGTGTTTTGTGTGTGTGTCTGCATTGGTGTCTGTCAGTGTAGTGTGTGTGTCTGTGTCTGTGTTTCAGTCTGTTTGTGTTGTGTGTGTCATCTGTCTGTCTGTGTTTTGTGTGTGTATCAGTCTGTCTGCCTGTGTTTGTGTGTGTCTATTTGTGTAGTGTGTGTGTCTGTGTTGTGTGTTTGTCAGTCTGTCTGCCTGTGTTTGTGTGTGTCTGTATGTGAGTGTGTGTGTGTGTGTGTGTGTGTGTGTGTGTGTGTGTGTGTGTGTGTGTGTGTGTGTGTGTGTGTGTGTGTGTGTGTGTGTGTGTGTGTGTGTGTGTGTGTGTGTGTCTGTGCGTGCGCGCGTCTGACTGTCTGTGTGGCTGTTTGCGTTTGGTGTGTGTTTGTGTCTCTCTGTGTAGTTTGTGTGTGTGTCTCAGTGTTGTGTGTGTGTCTGTCTGTGACTATGCTGTGTGTGTGTGTCTTTGTGTGTCTGTCTATACGTCTGAGTTTTTTGTGTGTCTGTGTTAAAGTGTGTCAGTCTGTGTTCTGTGTGTGTGTGAGTCTGTTTCTCTGTGTAGTGTATGTGTGTGTGTGTGTGTGTGTGTGTGTGTGTGTGTGTGCGTGAGTGTGTGTGTGTGTGTGTGCGTGTATGTTTGTACGTGTGTGTGTGTGTGTGCGTGTCTTTGTGTGTGTTTGTCTCTATGTGTTTATGTGTGTGTGTCTCGATGAGTGGTCTGTGTGTGCGTCGGTGTATCTCAGTGTGTCTGTGTGTGTTTGTCTTTCTGTCTGTTGGTGTGTGTGTGTGTGTTTCTATCTGTATGTCTGTGTATGTCTATGTGTGTGTCACTGTCAGTCAGTGTGTGTGTGTATGTGCCTGTCCATGTGTGTGTGTGTCTGTCTGTGTGTATGCTTTTCTGTCTGTCAGTTTGCCTGTGTGTGTGTGTGTGTGTGTGTGTGTGTGTGTGTGTGTGTGTGTGTGTGTGTGTGTGTGTGTGTGTGTGTGTGTGTGTGTGTGTGTGTGTGTGTGTTTGTGAGTGCGGGTCAGTGTCTGAGTGATTGTGTTTTTCTCTGTCTCTGAGTGCGTCTGTGCGTGTGTGTCTTTCTATCTCTTTGTGTCTGTCTCTGAGTTTGTCTGTGTGTGTGTCTTTCTGTGTCCGTGTCTTTGTGTGTGTTTGTCTCTATGTGTTTATGTGTGTGTGTCCCGATGAGTGTATGTGTGTGCGTCTCTTTCTACCTGTCTGTGTGTCCGATTTTGTTTGTCTCTGTTCGTGTTTCTGTGTTTGTCTGTGTCATTCTATCCAAATGTATGGCTGTCTGTGTGTCTCTGTGTCTGTGTTTGAGTGTGTGTGTGTGTGTGTGTGTGTATGTGTGTGTGTGTGTGTGTGTGTGTTTGTGTGTGTGTGTGTGTGTGTGTGTATGTGTGTGTGTGTGTGTGTTTGTGTGTGTGTGTGTGTGTCTGTCTGTCTGTCTGTCTGTTTTGTGTGTCTGTGTCTGACTGTCTCGCTGTGTAGTTTTTGTGTCTGTGTGAATGTGTATGTGTAGTGTGTGTGTCTGTGTGTGTGTGTCTCTCTCTCTGGCTGTGTTCTGTGTGTGTGTGTCTGTGTGTGTCTAATTTGGTGTCTGTCTGTGTAGTGCGTGTGTGTCTGTGTGTGTGTGTATGTCAATCTCTTTGTATTGTGTGTGTGTTTATGTGTGTCTTTGTCTGTCTGGGTGGGTCTGTCTGTGTTGTGTGGGTGTGTCTGTGTGTGTGTGTGTCAGTATTTTGTATGTGTTTGTCTCTGTGTGTGTGCGTGTGTCAGAGTGTCTGTGTAGTGTGTGTCTCTGAGTTGTGTGTGTGTCTTTCAGTGTTGTGTGTGTGTGTGTGTATGTGTGTCTGTGTTTTGTGTGTGTGCGTGCACACATCTGTCTGTGTGGCTGTTTGCGTTTGGTGTGTGTTTGTGTCTGTGTAGTTTGTGTGTGTGTCTCAGTGTTGGGTGTGTGTCTGTCTGTCTGTGTAGTGTGTGTGTCTGACTATGTTGTGTGTGTGTGTCTGTGTGCATGTGTCTGTGTACTGTGTGTGTTTGTGTGCGTGTCTCTCTCTCTGGCTGTGTTGTGTGTCTGTGTCTGTCTGTGTCTGCACTGGTGTCTGCCTGTGTAGTGCTTGTGCGTGTGTGTGTCTGTGTGTATGTCAATCTCTGTGTTGTGTGTGTGTGTGTTTGTGTGTGTCTTTGTCTGTCTGCGTGCGTCGGTCTGTGTAGTGTGTGTGTGTCTGTGTCTGTGTTTCAGTCTTTTTGTGTTGTGTGTGTCATCTGTCTGTGTTGTCTGTGTGTATCAGTCTGTCTGCCTGTGTTTGTGTGTGTCTGTCTGTGCAGTGTGTGTGTCTGTGTTGTGTCTTTGTCAGTCTGTCTGCCTGTGTTTGTGTGTGTCTGTATGTGTGTGTGTCTGTCTGTGTTGTGTGTGTGTGTCTGCTTGTCTGTGGTGTGTGTGTGTGTGTGTATGTGCAAGCTCGCGCGTGTCTGTCTGTCTGAGTGGCTGTTTGCATTTGGTGTGTGTTTGTGTCTCTGTGTGTAGTTTGTGTGTGTGTCTCAGTGTTGTGTGTATGTCTGTCTGTCAGTGTAGTGTGTCTGTCTGTCTATGTTTGTGTGTCTGTGTGTGTCTGTCTATGTCTGAGTTTTTGTGTGTCAGTCTGAGTTGAGAGTGTGTGTCAGTCTGTGTTTTGTGTGTGTGTGTGTGTGTGTGTGTGTGCGTGTGTCTGTGTGCGTGTGTTTGTGTAGTGTGTGTGTCTGTGTCTGTGTTTCAGTCTGTTTGTGTTGTGTGTGTCATCTGTCTGCCTCTGTTGTGTGTGTGGTGTGTATCAGTCTGTCTGCCTGTGTTTGTGTGTGTCTGTTTGTGTAGTGTGTGTGTCTGTGATGTGTGTTTGTCAGTCTGTCTGCCTGTGTTTGTGTGTGTCTGTATGTGTATGTATGTGTGTGTGTCTGTCTGTCTGTCTGCATTGTGTGTGTGTGTGTGTGTGTGTGTGTGTTTGTGTGTGCGCTTGACTGTCTGTCTGTGTTGTGTTTTGTGTGTGTGCGTGTGTCTGTCTCTTTTGTGTGGGTGTGTGTGTCAGTTTGCACGCGTGTGTGCGCACGCGTCTGTCTGTCTGTGTGGCTGTTTGCATTTGGTGTGTGTTTGTGTCTCCCTGTGTAGTTTGTGTGTGTGTCTGTATTGTGTGTCTGTCTGTCTGTGTAGTGTGTGTGTCTGACTATGCTGTGTGTGTATATCTGTGTGTGTCTGTGTGTGTGTCTCTCTCTCTGTCTGTGTTTTGTGTGTGTGTCTGCATTGTTGTCTGTCAGTGTAGTATGTGTGTCTGTATCTGTATTTCAGTCTGTTTGTGTTGTGTGTGTCATCTGTCTGTCTGTGTTTTGTGTCTGTGTGTGTGTCTGTCTGTCTGTGTGGCTGTTTGCAATTGGTGTGTTTTTATGTCTCTCTGTGTAGTTTCTGTGTGTGTCTCAGTGTTGTGTGTGTGTCTGTCTCTGCAGTGTGTGTGTCTGACTATGCTGTGTGTGTGTATCTGTGTCTGTCTGTCTATGTGTCTGAGTTATTTGTGTGTCAGTCTGTGTTTTGTGTGTGTCTTTTCTGTGTAGTGTGTGTGTCTGTCTGTTTGTCTGTGTAGTGTGTGTGTCTGTGTACATGTGTCTGTGTAGTGTCTGTGTAGTGTGTGTGTCTGTGTGTACCTCTCTCTCTCTGTGTTGTGTGTCAGTGTGTGTGTGTCTGTCTGTTTTGTGTGTGTGTGTCTGACTGTCTAGCTGTGTAGTTTTTGTGTCTGTGTGCATGTGTCTGTGTAGTGTGTGTTTGTGTGTGTGTGTCTCTCTCTCTGGCTGTTGTGTCTGTGTGTGTGTCTGTGTGTGTTTGCATTGGTGTCTGTGTGTGTAGTGTGTGTGTGTGTGTCTGTGTGTATGTCAATCTCTTTGTATTGTGTGTGTGTGTGTGTGTGTGTGTGTGTGTGTGGGTGTGTCTGTGTGTGTGTCAGTGTTTTGTATGTGTTTGTCTCTGTGTGTGTGCGTGTGTCAGAGTGTCTGTGTAGTGTGTGTCTCTGAGTTGTGTGTGTCTGTCTTTCAGTGTTTTGTGTGTGTGCGTGTGTCTGCCTCTTTTGTGTGGGTGTGTGTGTGTTTGTGTTTTGTGTGTGTGTGCGTCCGCACGTGTGTCTGTCTATCTGTGTGGCTATTTGCGTTTGGTGTGTGTTTGTGTCTCTGTGTAGTTTGTGTGTGTGTCTCAGTGTTGTGAGTGTGTGTCTGTGTGTCTGTCTGTCTGTGTAGTTGTGTGTCTAACTATGCTGTGTTTGTGTGTCTGTCTATATGTCTGAGTTTTTTGTGTGTCTGTCTGTGTTCTGTGTGTGTGTGAGTCTGTTTCTCTGTGTACTGTGTGTGTCTGTGTGTGTGTCTCTCTCTGTCTGTGTTTTGTGTGTGTGTCTGCATTGGTGTCTGTCAGTGTAGTGTGTGTGTCTGTGTCTGTGTTTCAGTCTGTTTGTGTTGTGTGTGTCATCTGTCTGTCTGTGTTTTGTATGTGTGTCTGTCTGTCTGTTTTGTGTGTGTGCGCGCGCGCGCGTGTCTGACTGTCTGGGTGACTGTTTGCGTTTGGTGTGTGTTTGTGTCTATCTGTGTAGTTTGTGTGTGTGTCTCAGTGTTGTGTGTGTGTGTCTGTCTGTGTCTGTTGTCTGTCTGAGTTTAGTCTGTGTGTCCACCTGTAGTCTATGAGTCTTCCTGTCTGTGTTGAGTGTGTTTGTGTGTGTCTGTGTGTGTGTGTGTGTGTGTGTATGTGTCTCTGTGTTTTGTGTGTGTGCACGCACGCATCTGTCTGTCTGTGTGGCTGTTTGCGTTTGGTGTGTGTTTGTGTCTCTCTGTGTAGTTTGTGTGTGTGCCTCAGTGTTGTGTGTGTGTGTGTCTGTCTATATGTCTGAATTTTTTGTGTGTCTGTCTGTGTTGTGTGTGTGTGTCAGTCTGTGTTGTGTGTCTGTCTGTCTGTGTTCTGTTGTGTGTGTGTGTCAGTCTGTGTTTTGTGTGTGTGTCTATTCCTCTGTGTTGTGTGTGTGTGTGTGTGTGTGTGTGTGTCTGTCTGTCTGTCTGTTTTGTGTGTCTGTGTCTGACTGTCTCGCTGTGTAGTTTTTGTGTCTGTATGAATGTGTATGTGTAGTGTGTGTGTCTGTGTGTGTGTGTCTCTCTCTCTCTGGCTGTGTTCTGTGTGTGTGTGTGTGTCTGTGTGTGTCTAATTTGGTGTCTGTCTGTGCAGTGCGTGTGTGTCTGTGTGTCTGTGTGTGTCTGCATTGGTGTCTGTCTGTGTAGTGCGTGTGTGTCTGTGTGTCTGTGTGTGTCTGCATTGGTGTCTGTCTGTGTAGTGCGTGTGTGTCTGTGTGTGTGTGTGTATGTCAATCTCTTTGTATTGTGTGTGTGTTTATGTGTGTCTTTGTCTGTCTGGGTGGGTCTGTCTGTGTTGTGTGGGTGTGTCTGTGTGTGTGTGTCAGTATTTTGTATGTGTTTGTCTCTGTGTGTGTGCGTGTGTCAGAGTGTCTGTGTAGTGTGTGTCTCTGAGTGTGTGTGACTGTCTTTCAGTGTTGTGTGTGTGTGTGTGTGTATGTGTGTCTGTGTTTTGTGTGTGTGCGTGCACGCATCTGTCTGTCTGTGTGGCTGTTTGCGTTTGGTGTGTGTTTGTGTCTCAGTGTAGTTTGTGTGTGTGTGTCAGTGTTGTGAGTGGGTGTCTGTGTGTCTGTCTGTGTAGTTCTGTGTCTGACTATGCTGTGTTTGTGTGTCTGTGTCTGTCTATATGTCTGAGTTTTTTGTGTGTCTGTCTGTGTTCTGTGTGTGTGTGTCTGTTTCTCTGTGTACTGTGTTTGTTTGTGTGTGTGTGTGTGTGTGTGTCTGTGTGTGTGTCTCTCTCTGTCTGTGTTTTCTGTGTGTGCCTGCATTGGTGTCGGTCA
>NW_026781713.1:117500-120000 GCF_030144855.1 Hypanus sabinus | reverse complement strand
GTGTCTGTGTGTGTGTGTCAGTATTTTGTATGTGTTTGTCTCTGTGTGTGTGCGTGTGTCAGAGTGTCTGTGTAGTGTGTGTCTCTGAGTTGTGTGTGACTGTCTTTCAGTGTTGTGTGTGTGTGTGTGTGTGTATGTGTGTCTGTGTTTTGTGTGTGTGCGTGCACGCATCTGTCTGTCTGTGTGGCTGTTTGCGTTTGGTGTGTGTTTGTGTCTCAGTGTAGTTTGTGTGTGTGTGTCAGTGTTGTGAGTGGGTGTCTGTGTGTCTGTCTATGTAGTTCTGTGTCTGACTATGCTGTGTTTGTGTGTCTGTGTCTGTCTATATGTCTGAGTTTTTTGTGTGTCTGTCTGTGTTCTGTGTGTGTGTGTCTGTTTCTCTGTGTACTGTGTTTGTTTGTGTGTGTGTGTGTGTCTGTGTGTGTGTCTCTCTCTGTCTGTGTTTTGTGTGTGTGCCTGCATTGGTGTCTGTCAGTGTAGTGTGTGTGTCTGTGTCTGTCTTTCAGTCTGTTTGTGTTGTGTGTGTCATCTGTCTGTCTGTGTTTTGTGTGTGTATCAGTCTGTCTGCCTGTGTTTGTGTGTGTCTGTTTGTGTAGTGTGTGTGTCTGTGTTGTGTGTTTGTCAGTCTGTCTGCCTGTGTTTGTGTGTGTCTGTATGTGTATGTGTGTCTGTATGTGTGTGTGTGTGTGTGTGTGTCTGTGTGTGTGTGTGTCTGTGTGTCTGTGCACGCGCGCGTCTGACTGTCTGTGTGGCTGTTTGCGTTTGGTGTGTGTTTGTGTCTCTCTGTGTATTTGTGTGAGTGTTGTGTGTGTGTGTTTGTGTGTGTGTGTGTAGAGTGTGTCTCTGACAATGCTGTGTTTTGTGTGTGTGTGTGTCTGCATCGGTGTCTGTCTGTGTAGTGTGTGTGTCTGTGTTTCAGTCTGTTTGTGTTGTGTGTGTCGTCTGTCTGTCTGTGTTGAGTGTGTGTCAGTCTGTCTGCCTGTGTTTGTGTGTGTCTGTCTGTGTAGTGTGTGTGTCTGTGTTAAGTGTGTGTCTGCGTTTTGTGTGTGTGTGTGTGTCTCTGTTGTGCATCTGTCTGTGTGTTGTGTGTGTCTGCCTGTCTGCGTTGTGTGTTTGTCAGTCTGTCTGCCTGTGTTTGTGTGTGTCTGTCTGTGTATGTATGTCTGTGTGTCTGTCTGTGTTGTGTGTGTGTGTGCCTGTCTATCTGTGTTGTTTGTGTGTGTGTCTGTGTCTGCATTATGTGTGTTTGTCTTTTGTCTGTCTGAGTTTAGTGTGTGTCCACCTGTAGTCTGTGAGCCTTTCTGTCTGAGTGTGTCTCTGTGAGTCTGTCTGAGTTGTGTGTCTGTCTGTCTGTCTGCCTGCATTTGTGTGTCTGTGTTGTGTGTGTGTGTCTGTGTTTTCTGTGTGTGTGTGTGTGTCTGTCTGTGTGTGTGTGTCTCTCTCTGTCTGTGTTTTGTGTGTGTGTCTGCATTGGTGTCTGTCAGTGTAGTGTGTGTGTCTGTGCCTGTGTTTCAGTCTGTTTGTGTTGTGTGTGTCATCTGTCTGTCTGTGTTTTGTACGTGTGTCTGTCTGTCTGTTTTGTGTGTGTGCGCGCGCACGTCTGACTGTCTGTGTGGCTGTTTGCGTTTGGTGTGTGTTTGTGTCTCTCTGTGTATTTGTGTGTGTGTCTCAGTGTTGTGTGTGTGTGTTTGTGTGTGTGTGTCTGTGTAGAGTGTGTGTCTGACTATGCTGTGTTTTGTGTGTGTGTGTCTGCATTGCTGTCTGTCTGTGTAGTGTGTGTGTCTGTGTTTCAGTCTGTTTGTGTTGTGTGTGTCGTCTGTCTGTCTGTGTTGAGTGTGTGTCAGTCTGTCTGCCTGTGTTTGTGTGTGTCTGTCTGTGTAGTGTGTGTGTCTGTGTTAAGTGTGTGTCTACGTTTTGTGTGTGTGTGTGTGTGTCTCTGTTGTGCATCTGTCTGTGTGTTGTGTGTGTCTGCCTGTCTGTGTTGTGTGTTTGTCAGTCTGTCTGCCTGTGTTTGTGTGTGTCTGTCTGTGTATGTATGTCTGTGTGTGTGTCTGTCTGTGTTGTGTGTGTGTGTGTCTGTGTCTGCGTTATGTGTGTTTGTCTGTTGTCTGAGTTTAGTGTGTGTCCACCTGTAGTCTGTGAGCCTTTCTGTCTGAGTGTGTCTCTGTGAGTCTGTCTGAGTTGGGTGTCTGTCTGTCTGTCTGCCTGCATTTGTGTGTCTGTGTTGTGTGTGTGTGTCTGTGTTTTCTGTGTGTGTGTGTGTCTGTCTGTGTGTGTAGTCTGTGTGTGTGTGTCTGTGTCTGTGTTTTGTGTGTGTGTGTGTGTGTGTGCGCACGCGTGTGCGTCTGACTGTCTGTGTGGCTGTTTGCGTTTGGTGTATGTTTGTGTCTCTGTGTAGTTTGTGTGTGTGTCTCAGTGCTGTGTATTTGTGTGTCTGTGTGTCTCTCTCTTTGTCTGTGTTGTGTGTCAGTGTGTGTCTGTCTGTTTTGTGTGTGTCTGTCTG
>NW_026781713.1:95000-97500 GCF_030144855.1 Hypanus sabinus | reverse complement strand
TGTGTCTGTCTGTGTGGTGTCTGTGTCTGTTGTCTGTCTGAGTTTAGTCTGTGTGTCCACCTGTAGTCTATGAGTCTTTCTGTCTGTGTTGAGTGTGTGTGAGTGTGTGTGTGTGTGTGTGTGTGTGTGTGTGTGTGTGTGTGTGTGTGTGTGTGTGTGTGTGTATGTGTGTCTGTGTTTTGTGTGTGTGTGCACGCATCTGTCTGTCTGTTTGCGTTTGGTGTGTGTTTGTGTCTCTCTGTGTAGTTTGTGTGTGTGCCTCAGTGTTGTGTGTGTGTGTGTGTGTGTGTGTCTGTCTATATGTCTGAGTTTTTTGTGAGTCTGTCTGTGTTGTGTGTGTGTGTCAGTCTGTGTTTTGTGTGTGTGTATCTGTTCCTTTGTGTAGTGTGTGTGTCTGTGTGCGTGTGTCTGTGTAGTGTGTGTGCCTGTGTGCGTGTGTCTGTGTAGTGTGTGTGTGTGTGTCTGTCTGTGTAGTGCGTGTCTGTCTATCTATGTGGTGTGTGTGTGTGTCTGTCTGTGTGGTGTCGGTGTCTGTTGTCTGTCTGAGTTTAGTCTGTGTGTCCACCTATAGTCTATGAGTCTTTCTGTCTGTGTTGAGTGTGTGTGTGTGTGTGTGTGTGTGTGTGTGTGTGTGTGTGTGTGTGTGTGTGTGTGTGTGTGTGTGTGTATGTGTGTCTGTGTTTTGTGTGTGTGCGTGCACGCATCTGTCTGTCTGTGTGGCTGTTTGCGTTTGTTGTGTGTTTGTGTCTCTGTGTAGTTTGTGTGTGTGTCAGTGTTGTGAGTGGGTGTCTGTGTGTCTGTCTGTGTAGTTCTGTGTCTAACTATGCTGTGTTTGTGTGTGTTTGTGTCTCTCTGTGTAGTTTGTGTGTGTGTCTCAGTGTTGTGTGTGTGTCTGTCTGTGACTATGCTCTGTGTGTGTGTCTTTGTGTGTCTGTCTATACGTCTGAGTTTTTTGTGTGTCTGTGTTAAGTCTGTCAGTCTGTGTTCTGTGTGTGTGTGATTCTGTTTCTCTGTGTAGTGTGTGTGTGTGTGTGTCTCCCTGTCTGTGTTTTGTGTGTGTGTGTGTGTGTGTGTGTGTGTGTGTGTGTGTGTGTGTGTGTGTGTGTGTGTGTGTGTGTGTGTGTGTGTGTATGTGTGTCTGTGTTTTGTGTGTGTGTGCACGCATCTGTCTGTCTGTTTGCGTTTGGTGTGTGTTTGTGTCTCTCTGTGTAGTTTGTGTGTGTGCCTCAGTGTTGTGTGTGTGTGTGTGTGTGTGTGTCTGTCTATATGTCTGAGTTTTTTGTGAGTCTGTCTGTGTTGTGTCTGACTATGCTGTGTTTGTGTGTCTGTCTGTGTCTGTCTATATGTCTGAGTTTTTTGTGTGTCTGTCTATGTTCTGTGTGTGTGTCTGTTTCTCTGTGTACTGTGTTTGTGTGTGTGTGTCTGTGTGTGTCTTTGTCTGTCTGTGTTGTGTGTGTCTGTCTGTGTGTCTGTCAGTATTTTGTATGGTTCTCTCTGTGTGCGTGCGTGTGTCTGAGTGTCTGTGTAGTGTGTGTCTCTGAGTTGTGTGTGTCTGTCTTTCAGTGTTGTGTGTGTGTGCGTGTGTCTATCCTTTGTGTGTGTGTGTGTGTGTGTGTGTGTGTGTGTGTGTCTGTGTAGTGCGTGTCTGTCTGTCTATGTTGTGTGTGTGTGTGTGTCTGTCTGTGTGGTGTCTGTGTCTGTTGTCTGTCTGAGTTTAGTCTGTGTGTCCACCTGTAGTCTATGAGTCTTTCTGTCTGTGTTGAGTGTGTGTGAGTGTGTCTGTGTGTGTGTGTGTGTGTGTGTGTGTGTGTGTGTGTGTGTGTGTGTGTGTGTGTGTGTGTGTGTGTGTGTGTGTGTGTGTGTGTGTGTGTCTGTGTTTTGTGTGTGTGTGCACGCATCTGTCTGTCTGTCTGCGTTTGGTGTGTGTTTGTGTCTCTCTGTGTAGTTTGTGTGTGTGCCTCAGTGTTGTGTGTGTGTGTGCGTGTGTCTGTCTATATGTCTGAGTTTTTTGTGAGTCTGTCTGTGTTGTGTGTGTGTGTCAGTCTGTGTTTTGGTTGTGTGTATCTGTTCCTTTGTGTAGTGTGTGTGTCTGTGTGCGTGTGTCTGTGTAGTGTGTGTGCCTGTGTGCGTGTGTCTGTGTAGTGTGTGTGTGTGTGTCTGTCTGTGTAGTTTTTGTGTGTGTCAGTGTTGTGAGTGGGTGTCTGTGTGTCTGTCTGTGTAGTTCTGTGTCTGACTATGCTGTGTTTGTGTGTCTGTCTGTGTCTGTCTATATGTCTGATTTTTTTGTGTGTCTGTCTATGTTCTGTGTGTGTGTCTGTTTCTCTGTGTACTGTGTTTGTGTGTGTGTGTCTGTGTGTGTCTTTGTCTGTCTGTGTTGTGTGTGTCTGTCTGTGTGTCTGTCAGTATTTTGTATGGTTCTCTCTGTGTGCGTGCGTGTGTCTGAGTGTCTGTGTAGTGTGTGTCTCTGAGTTGTGTGTGTCTGTCTTTCAGTGTTGTGTGT
>NW_026781713.1:85000-90000 GCF_030144855.1 Hypanus sabinus | reverse complement strand
TGTGTGTTTGTGTGAGTGTGAGTGCGTGTGTGCGTGAGTATGTGTGTCTGTGTGAATGTGTGAGTTTCTGTGACTGTGTGTGTGTTTGTATCTGAGTGTGTGTGTGTGTGTTTGTGTGAGTGTGAGTGTGTGGGTGTGTGTGTCTGTGTGTGTTTGTGTGAGTGTGTGTGTCTGTGTGTGAGTGTGTGTTTGAGAGTGCGTGTGTGTGTGAGAGTCTGTGAGTGTGCGTGTGTGTCTGTGTGTGTGTTTGTGTGAGTGTGTTTCTGTGTGTGTGTGTTTGTGTGAGTGCGTGTGTGCGTGAGTATGTGTGTCTGTGTGAATGTGTGAGTTTCTGTGACTGTGTGTGTGTTTGTATCTGAGTGTGTGTGTGTGTTTGTGTGAGTGTGAGTGTGTGGGTGTGTGTGTCTGTGTGTGAGTGTGTGTGTTTGTGTGAGTGTGAGTGCGTGTGTGTGTGAGTGTGTTTCTGTGTGTGTGTGTTTGTGTGAGTGTGTGTGTGCGTGAGTATGTGTGTCTGTGTGAATGTGTGAGTTTCTGTGACTGTGTGTGTGTTTGTATCTGAGTGTGTGTGTGTGTTTGTGTGAGTGTGAGTGTGTGGGTGTGTGTGTCTGTGTGTGTTTGTGTGAGTGTGTGTGTCTGTGTGTGAGTGTGTGTTTGAGAGTGTGTGTGTGTGTGAGAGTCTGTGTGAGTGTGCGTGTGTGTCTGTGTGTGTGTTTGTGTGAGTGTGTTTCTGTGTGTGTGTGTTTGTGTGAGTGCGTGTGTGCGTGAGTATGTGTGAATGTGTGAGTTTCTGTGACTGTGTGTGTGTTTGTATCTGAGTGTGTGTGTGTGTGTTTGTGTGAGTGTGAGTGTGTGGGTGTGTGTGTCTGTGTGTGTTTGTGTGAGTGTGTGTGTCTGTGTGAGTGTGTGTTTGAGAGTGTGTGTGTGTGTGAGAGTCTGTGAGTGTGCGTGTGTGTCTGTGTGTGTGTTTGTGTGAGTGTGTGTGTGTCTGTATCTGTGTGTGTGTGAGTGTGTGTGTGTTTGCGTGAGTGTTTGTGTGAGTGTGTGTGTGTGAGTTGGTGTGCCTGTGTGTGAGTGTGTGTGTCTGTGTGTGTGTTTGTGTGAGTGTGTGTGTGTGTCTGTGTGTGAGTGTGTGTGTTTGTGTGAGTGTGAGTGCGTGTGTGTGTGTGTTTCTGTGTGTGTGTGTGTTTGTGTGAGCGTGTGTGTGTGTGAGTGTGTGTATCTGTGTGTGAGTGTGTGTGTTTCTGTGAGTGTGTGTGTCTGTGTGTGAGTGTGTGTTTGTGTGATTGTGTGTGTATCTGTGTGTGAGTGTGTATGTGAGTGTGTGTGTGTGAGTGTGTGTCTGTCTGTGTGTGTCTGTCTGTGTGTGCGTGTGTGTATGTGAGTGTGTGTGTGTGTTTGTGTGAGTGTGTGTGTGAGTGTGTGTGTCTGTGTGTGTGTCAGTGTGTGTCTGTGTGTGAGTGTGTGTGTTTGTGTGTGTTTGTGTGAGTGTGTGTGTGTGTGAGTGTGTGTGCCTGTGTGTGAGTGAGTGTATGTGTGTGAGTGTGTGTGTGTGTTTGTGTGAGTGTGTATGTGTGATTGTGTGTGTGTGTCTGTGCGTGTGCGTTTGTGTGAGAGTGTGTGTTAGTGTGAGTGTGTGCGTCTCTGTGTGAGTGTGTGAGTGTGTGTGTGTTTGTGTGAGTGTGTGTGTGTGAGTGTGTGTATCTGTCTGTGTGTCTGTGTGAGTGTGTGTTTGTGTGATTGTGTATGTGTGTATCTGTGTGTGAGTGTGTTTGTGTGAGTGTGTGTGTGAGTGTGTGTGTCTGTGTGTGAGTGAGTGTGTATGTGTGTGAGTGTGTGTGTTTGTGTGAGTGTGTATGTGTGATTGTCTGTGTGTGAGTGTGTGTGTGTGTCTGTGCGTGTGTGTTTATGTGAGAGTGTGTGTTAGTGTGAATGTGTGCGTCTGTGTGTCAGTGTGTGTGTTTGTGTGAGTGTGAATGTGTGTGAGTGTGTGTATCTGTGTGTGAGTGTGTGTGTTTGTGTGAGTGTGTATGTGTGTGTGTCTGTGTGTGTGTGTTTGTGTGATTGTGTGTGTGTATCTGTGTGTGAGTGTGTGTGAGAGAGTGTGTGTGCGTGTGTGTGTCTGTGTGTGAATGTGTCTGTGTGTGTTGGTGTGAGTGTGTGTGTCTGTGTGTGAGTGTGTGTTTGTGTGAGTGTGTGTGTGTCTGTATCTGTGTGTGACTGTGTGTGTGTGTGAGTGTCTGTGTGTGTGTGATTGAGTGAGTGTGTGTCTGTGTCTGTGTGTGTCTGTGCGCGCGTGTGTGTGAGTGTGTGTGTGTCTGAGCCTGTGTGTGAGTGAGTGTGTTTATGTGAGTGTGTGTGTGAGTGTGTGAGTGAGATTGTGTGTGTGAGTGTGTGTGTATTTCTGTGTGTATCTGCGTGTGTGCGTGTGTGTGTGTATGTGTGTGCGTGTGAGTGAGCGTGTGTGTGTGTCTGTGTGAGTGAGTGTCTGTGTGTGTGAGGGTGTGTGTGTGAGTGTGTGTGTGAGTGTATGTGTGTGTGTGTGTGCGTGGGAGTGTCTGTGTGTGTGAGTGAGTGTGTGTGTCTGTGTGTGTCTGAGTGTGTGTGTGTCTGTCTGTGTGAGTGTGTGTGTGTGAGTGTCTGTGTGTGTGAGAGTGTGTGTGTGTGTGTGTGAGTGTCTGTGTGTGTGAGAGTGTGTGTGTTTAACTGTGTGTGTGTGAGTGTGTGTTAGTGTGTGAGTGTGTGTATGTGCGTGTGTCTGTGTGTGAGTGTCAGTGTGTGTGAATGCGTCTGTGTGTGTGTCAGTGTGTGTATGTGAGTGTGTGTTTTCGTTTGTCTGTGTGAGTGTCAGTGTGTGAGTGTGTCTGTGTGTGTGTGAGTGTGTGTGTCACTGTGTGTATGTGAGTGCGTGTGTGTGTTTGTGTGTGTGTCTGTGTGTGTGCGTGTGTGTGTGAGTGTGTACGTGTGAGTCGGTGTGTGCATGTGTGTGAGTGTGTGTGTGTGAGTGTGTGTGTCTGTGTGTGTGAGTGTGAGTGTGCGTGTGAGTGTAAGTGTCTGTTTGTGAGTGTGTGTGAGTGTGTGTGTGTGAGAGTGTGTGTGTGTGTGTGTGAGTGTGTGTGCATGTGTCTGTGTGTGAGTGACAGTGTGTGTGAGTGTGTCTGTGTGTGTGTGTCAGTGTGTATGTCAGTGTGTGTGTTTGGGTGTGTGTCTGTGTGAGTGTGTGTGTGAGTGTCTGTGTGTGTGTTTAAGTGTGTGTGTGTGTTTGTGTGTGTGTGAGTGTGTGCGTGTGTCTGTGTGTGAATGTCAGTGTGTGTGAGTGTGTCTGTGTGTGTGTCAGTGTGCGTATGTGAGTGTGTGTGTGTGCGTGTGTCTGTGTGAGTGTCAGTGTGTCTGAGTGTGTCTCTATGTGTGTGTTTGAGTGTGTGTGTCAGTGTGTGTATGTGAGTGTGTGTGTGTGTGTTTGTGTGTCTGTCTGTGTGTGTCTGTGTGTGTGCGTGTGTGTGTGAGTGTGTGTGTGAGTGTGTACGTGTGAGTCTGTGTGTGCATGTGTGTGTGCGTGTGTGTGTGTATGTGTGTGAGTCTGTGTGTGTGTGAGTGTGTGTGTGTGTTAGTGTCTGTGAGAGTGTGTGTGTGAGAGACTGTGTGTGAGTCTGTGTGTGAGTGTGTTTATGTAAGTGTGTGTGTTTGTGTGTGGGCGTGTGTGTGTGAGTCTGTGTGTGTGTGTGTTAGTGTCTGTGAGAGTGTGTGCGTGAGAGAGTGTGTGTGAGTGTGTGAGTGTGTGCGTGTGAGTGTGTGTGAGTGTGTGAGTGTGTGTATGTGTTTGTCTGTGAATGAGCGTGTGTGTGTCTGTGTGTCTGTGTGAGTGTGTGTGTGAGTGTCTGTGAGCGAGTGTGTCAGAGAGTGTGTGAAAGTGTGTGTGTGTGTGAGTGTGTGTGTGAGATAGTGTGTGTGACTGTGTTCATGTTAATTCCCGTGAAATAGCAGAAAGGATTGAGTACTGTGGTGTAAAGGAAAGGTCAGTGCTTTTAAACCGTTTCATTTTTCATCTTCGTAAATTCTTCATGGGAAAAGTATAGTTCGACTGGGAATCGCAGCAACACGACGTGAAAGAGAATTTAAATCGTCTTAAAAAGTCTCTCTTAAATGGACTGTAAGCATTTTGAACTTTTGCAATACTACTTTTTTTTTGCAACTGTTTTTGCAACATCGCTTTAAAAACTGTTTAAGAACTGTTTAAGCTGCCGCACAGCAGCTGATTTCCAGTTACTTGAGTGGTTTGTTTACTTTTGGGGGTTTGTTTTTCAGTGTTTAATAATGTTTTATTTGTTATAAAAAACCCTGCCTCACTTATATTTATGGTTGCTGAGTCCATAAGACCTGAACAAATAAGAACCAAGAAATGCAAATAATAACAAAAATGGCAACGAACGTGTGACTCCAAGGCTGAGGTCTCTGTGTTGAGCGAGAGGAAATGTCTAGCTGTGGGGGATAATCCCTCCTATTTGTGAGTTGTGGACCCCTATTGCAGTATTCATAAAAGTCAGTGAACTAATTTATGTCCATTATATATTATGTATTCCTCCCATATATATATTCTCATTTAGGTGGGGAAAAATGAATAAAAAAAATAATTGTAATATAAAATCCACATTATAATATTTCTTCATTTATAGGTATAGCACCATTTAATTTTGCTTCCACTTAGCTTCTCAACATTTTTAAAGTTAGCCAAACCTTATAGCTCTTTTGGAGGAGTTGAGGGCTGCTTTCAGAAAACTCCCAGAATCTTCCTGATATTCTTCTCTCACCATCCTCCCATGCCCTGCTTTCTCAATTCTCTCAGTATATCCCAAACTGCTCAGACAGACTTCTCTCAGTTAAGCTGCCATTCTGGATGATGATGTCACCAGAACCCCAGTAAGTGGCAGTTTCAAACTGAATTTATGTGCTTCACTGTGTAACTGAGTGTGTGTGTGTGTGTGTGTGTGTGTGAGTGTGTGTGT
>NW_026781713.1:47500-52500 GCF_030144855.1 Hypanus sabinus | reverse complement strand
CTGTTTGCGTTTGGTGTGTGTTTGTGTCTCTCTGTGTAGTTTGTGTGTGTGCCTCAGTGTTGTGTGTGTGTGTGTGTGTCTGTCTATATGTCTGAATTTTTTGTGTGTCTGTCTGTGTTGTGTGTGTGTGTCAGTCTGTGTTGTGTGTCTGTCTGTCTGTGTTGTGTGTGTGTGTCAGTCTGTGTTTTGTGTGTGTGTCTTTTCCTCTGTGTTGTGTGTGTGTGTGTGTGTGTGTGTCTGTCTGTCTGTCTGTTTTGTGTGTCTGTGTCTGACTGTCTCGCTGTGTAGATTTTGTGTCTGTATGAATGTGTATGTGTAGTGTGTGTGTCTGTGTGTGTGTGTGTCTCTCTCTCTGGCTGTGTTCTGTGTGTGTGTGTGTGTCTGTGTGTGTCTAATTTGGTGTCTGTCTGTGTAGTGCGTGTGTGTCTGTGTGTCTGTGTGTGTCTGCATTGGTGTCTGTCTGTGTAGTGCGTGTGTGTCTGTGTGTGTGTGTATGTCAATCTCTTTGTATTGTGTGTGTGTTTATGTGTGTCTTTGTCTGTCTGGGTGGGTCTGTCTGTGTTGTGTGGGTGTGTCTGTGTGTGTGTGTCAGTATTTTGTATGTGTTTGTCTCTGTGTGTGTGCGTGTGTCAGAGTGTCTGTGTAGTGTGTGTCTCTGAGTTGTGTGTGACTGTCTTTCAGTGTTGTCTGTGTGTGTGTGTGTGTGTGTGTGTATGTGTGTCTGTGTTTTGTGTGTGTGCGTGCACGCATCTGTCTGTCTGTGTGGCTGTTTGCGTTTGGTGTGTGTTTGTGTCTCTGTGTAGTTTGTGTGTGTGTCTCAGTGTTGTGAGTGCGTGTCTGTGTGTCTGTCAGTGTAGTTCTGTGTCTGACTATGCTGTGTTTGTGTGTCTGTGTGTGTCTGTCTGTATGTCTGAGTTTTTTGTGTGTCTGTCTGTGTTCTGTGTGTGTGTGTCTGTTTCTCTGTGTACTGTGTTTGTTTGTGTGTGTGTGTCTGTGTGTGTGTCTCTCTCTGTCTGTGTTTTGTGTGTGTGTCTGCATTGGTGTCTGTCAGTGTAGTGTGTGTGTCTGTGTCTGTGTTTCAGTCTGTTTGTGTTGTGTGTGTCATCTGTCTGTCTGTGTTTTGTGTGTGTATCAGTCTGTCTGCCTGTGTTTGTGTGTGTCTGTTTGTGTAGTGTGTGTGTCTGTGTTGTGTGTTTGTCAGTCTGTCTGCCTGTGTTTGTGTGTGTCTGTATGTGTATGTGTGTCTGTGTGTGTGTGTGTGTGTGTGTGTGTGTGTGTGTGTCTGTGTGTCTGTGCACGCGCGCGTCTGACTGTCTGTGTGGCTGTTTGCGTTTGATGTGAGTTTGTGTCTCTCTGTGTAGTTTGTGTGTGTGTCTCAGTGTTGTGTGTGTGTCTGTCTGTGACTATACTGTGTGTGTGTGTCTTTGTGTGTCTATCTATATGTCTGAGTTTTTCATGTGTCTGTGTTAAGTGTGTCAGTCTGTGTTCTGTGTGTGTGAGTCTGTTTCTCTGTGTAGTGTGTGTGTCTGTGTGTGTCTCTCTCTCTGTCTGGGTTGTGTGTGTGTGTGTGTCTGCATTGGTGTCTGTCAGTGTAGTGTGTGTGTCTGTGTCTGTGTTTCAGTCTGTTTGTGTTGTGTGTGTCATCTGTCTGTCTGTGTTTTGTATGTGTGTCTGTCTGTTTTGTGTGTGTGTGCGCGTGCACGTCTGACTGTCTGGGTGGCTGTTTGCGTTTGGTGTGTGTTTGTGTCTCTCTGTGTATTTGTGTGTGTGTCTCAGTGTTGTGTGTGTGTGTTTGTGTGTGTGTGTGTAGAGTGTGTCTCTGACAATGCTGTGTTTTTTGTGTGTGTGTGTCTGCATTGGTGTCTGTCTGTGTAGTGCGTGTGTCTGTGTTTCAGTCTGTTTGTGTTGTGTGTGTCGTCTGTCTGTCTGTGTTGAGTGTGTGTCAGTCTGTCTGCCTGTGTTTGTGTGTGTCTGTCTGTGTAGTGTGTGTGTCTGTGTTAAGTGTGTGTCTGCGTTTTGTGTGTGTGTGTGTGTGTGTGTCTCTGTTGTGCATCTGTCTGTGTGTTGTGTGTGTCTGCCTGTCTGTGTTGTGTGTTTGTCAGTCTGTCTGCCTGTGTTTGTGTGTCTGTTTGTGTATGTATGTCTGTGTGTCTGTCTGTGTTGTGTGTGTGTGTGTGTGTGTGCCTGTCTATCTGTGTTGTTTGTGTGTGTGTCTGTGTCTGCGTTATGTGTGTTTGTCTGTTGTCTGTCTGAGTTTAGTGTGTGTCCACCTGTAGTCTGTGAGTCTTTCTGTCTGAGTGTGTCTCTGTGAGTCTGTCTGAGTTGTGTGTCTGTCTGTCTGTCTGCCTGCATTTGTGTGTCTGTGTTGTGTGTGTGTGTCTGTGTTTTCTGTGTGTGTGTGTCTTTCTGTGTGTGTAGTCTGTATGTGTGTGTCTGTGTCTGTGTTTTGTGTGTGTGTGTGTGTGTGTGTGTGCGCACGCGCATGCGTCTGACTGTCTGTGTGGCTGTTTGCGTTTGGTGTATGTTTGTGTCTCTGTGTAGTGTGTGTGTGTGTCTCAGTGCTGTGTATTTGTGTGTCTGTCTGTGTCTCTCTCTTTGTCTGTGTTGTGTGTCAGTGTGTGTCTGTTTGTTTTGTGTGTGTCTGTCTGTCTTGTTCTGTAGTTTGTGTGCCTGTGTGCGTGTCTGTGTAGTGTGTGTGTGTGTCTGCATTGGTGTCTCTCTGTGTAGTGTGTGTGGATGTGTGTGTGTCTGTGTGTATGTCCATCCCTTTGTGTTGTGTGTGTGTGTGTGTGTGTGTGTGTGTGTGTGTGTGTGTGTGTGTGTGTGTGTGTGTGTGTGTGTGTGTGTATGTGTGTCTGTGTTTTGTGTGTCTGCACGCACGCATCTATCTGTCTGTGTGGCTGTTTTCGTTTGGTGTGTGTTTGTGTCTCTCTGTGTAGTTTGTGTGTGTGCCTCAGTGTTGTGTGTTTGTGTGTCTGTCTATATGTCTGAATTTTTTGTGTGTCTCAGTGTTGTGTGTGTGTGTTTGTGTGTGTGTGTGTAGAGTGTGTCTCTGACAATGCTGTGTTTTGTGTGTGTGTGTGTCTGCTTTGGTGTCTGTCTGTGTAGTGTGTGTGTCTGTGTTTCAGTCTGTTTGTGTTGTGTGTGTCGTCTGTCTGTCTGTGTTGAGTGTGTGTCAGTCTGTCTGCCTGTGTTTGTGTGTGTCTGTCTGTGTAGTGTGTGTGTCTGTGTTAAGTGTGTGTCTGCGTTTTGTGTGTGTGTGTGTGTGTCTCTGTTGTGCATCTGTATGTGTGTTGTGTGTGTCTGCCTGTCTGTGTTGTGTGTTTGTCAGTCTGTCTGCCTGTGTTTGTGTGTGTCTGTCTGTGTATGTATGTCTGTGTGTCTGTCTGTGTTGTGTGTCTGTGTGTGCCTGTCTATCTGTGTTGTTTGTGTGTGTGTCTGTGTCTGCGTTATGTGTGTTTGTCTGTTGTCTGTATGAGTTTAGTGTGTGTCCACCTGTAGTCTGTGAGTCTTTCTGTCTGAGTGTGTCTCTGTGAGTCTGTCTGAGTTGTGTGTCTGTCTGTCTGTCTGCCTGCATTTGTGTGTCTGTGTTGTGTGTGTGTGTCTGTCTGTGTGTGTAGTCTGTGTGTGTGTGTCTGTGTCTGTGTTTTGTGTGTGTGTGTGTGTGTGCGCACGCGCGTGCGTCTGACTGTCTGTGTGGCTGTTTGCGTTTGGTGTATGTTTGTGTCTCTGTGTAGTTTGTGTGTGTGTCTCAGTGCTGTGTATGTGTGTGTCTGTCTGTGTCTCTCTCTTTGTCTGTGTTGTGTGTCAGTGTGTGTCTGTCTGTTTTGTGTGTGTCTGTCTGTCTCGTTCTGTAGTTTGTGTGCCTGTGTGCGTGTCTGTGTAGTATGTGTGTGTGTCTGCATTGGTGTCTGTATGTGTAGTGTGTGTGGATGTGTGTGTGTCTGTGTGTATGTCCATCCCTTTGTGTTGTGTGTGTGTGTGTGTGTGTGTGTCTTTGTCTGTCTGTGTTGTGTGTGTCTGTCTGTGTGTGTGTCAGTATTTTGTATGTTTGTCTCTGTGTGCGTGCGTGCGTGTGTCTGAGTGTCTGTGTAGTGTGTGTCTCTGAGTTGTGTCTGTCTGTCTTTCAGTGTTGTGTGTGTGTTCGTGTGTCTGTCCTTTGTGTGTGTGTGTCTGTCTGTGTAGTGTGTGTCTGTCTGTCGATGTTGTGTGTGTGTGTCTGTCTGTCTGTGTGGTGTCTGTGTCTGTTGTCTGTCTGAGTTTAGTCTGTGTGTCCACCTGTAGTCTATGAGTCTTTCTGTCTGTGTTGAGTGTGTGTGAGTGTGTGTGTGTGTGTGTGTGTGTGTGTGTGTGTGTGTGTGTATATGTCTGAGTTTTTTGTGAGTCTGTCTGTGTTGTGTGTGTGTGTCAGTCTGTGTTTTGTGTGTGTGTATCTTTTCCTCTGTGTAGTGTGTGTGTCTGTGTGCGTGTGTCTGTGTAGTGTGTGTGCCTGTGTGCGTGTGTCTGTGTAGTGTCTGTGTGTGTCTGTCTGTCTGTGTTGTGTGTCTGTCAGTCTGTCTGCCTGTGTTTGTGTCTGTCTGTGTATGTATGTGTGTGTCTGTCTGTGTTGTGTGTGTGTGTGTGTGTGTGTGTGTGTGTGTGTGTGTGTGTGTGTGTGTGTGTGTGTGTGTGTGTGTGTGTGTGTGTGTGTGTGTGTGTGTGTGCGTGCATGTGTGTCTGTCTGTCTGTTTGTGCTTGGTGTGTGTTTGTGTCACTCTGTGTAGTTAGTGTGTGTGTCTCAGTTTTGTGTGTGTGTGTCTGTCTGTGTCTGTTGTCTGTCTGAGTTTAGTCTGTGTGTCCACCTGTAGTCTATGAGTATTTCTGTCTGTGTTGAGTGTGTGTGTGTGTGTGTGTGTGTGTGTGTGTGTGTGTGTGTATGTGTGTCTGTGTTTTGTGTTTGTGCGTGCACGCATCTGTCTGTCTGTGTGGCTGTTTGCGTTTGGTGTGTGTTTCTGTCTCTG
>NW_026781713.1:35000-42500 GCF_030144855.1 Hypanus sabinus | reverse complement strand
ATGTGTATGTGTGTCTGTGTGTGTGTGTGTGTGTGTGTGTGTGTCTGTGTGTGTGTGTGTGTGTGTGTGTGTGTGTCTGTGTGTCTGTGCACGCGCGCGTCTGACTGTCTGTGTGGCTGTTTGCGTTTGATGTGTGTTTGTGTCTCTCTGTGTAGTATTTTGTGTGTCTCAGTGTTGTGCGTGTGTCTGTCTGTGACTATGCTGTGTGTGTGTGTCTTTGTGTGTCTGTCTATACGTCTGAGTTTTTTGTGTGTCTGTGTTAAGTGTGTCAATCTGAGTTCTGTGTGTGTGTGAGTCTGTTTCTCTGTGTAGTGCGTGTTTGTGTGTGTGTGTGTGTGTGTGTGTGTGTGTGTGTGTCTCCCTTTCTGTGTTTTGTGTGTGTGTGTGTGTGCGTGTGTGTGTGCGTGTGTGTGTGCGTGTGTGTGTGTGTGTGTTCTGTGTGTGTGAGTCTGTTTCTCTGTGTAGTGTGTGTGTCTGTGTGTGTCTCTCTCTCTGTCTGGGTTGTGTGTGTGTGTGTGTGTGTCTGCATTGGTGTCTGTCAGTGTAGTGTGTGTGTCTGTGTCTGTGTTTCAGTCTGTTTGTGTTGTGTGTGTCATCTGTCTGTCTGTGTTTTGTATGTGTGTCTGTCTGTTTTGTGTGTGTGTGCGCGCGCACGTCTGACTGTCTGGGTGGCAGTTTGCGTTTGGTGTGTGTTTGTGTCTCTCTGTGTATTTGTGTGTGTGTCTCAGTGTTGTGTGTGTGTGTTTGTGTGTGTGTGTGTGTGTGTGTGTTTGTGTGTGTGTGTGTGTGTGTGTGTCTGTCTGTCTGTCTGTTTTGTGTGTCTGTGTCTGACTGTCTCGCTGTGTAGTTTTTGTGTCTGTGTGAATGTGTATGTGTAGTGTGTGTGTCTGTGTGTGTGTCTCTCTCTCTCTGGCTGTGTTCTGTGTGTGTGTGTGTCTGTGTGTGTCTAATTTGGTGTCTGTCTGTGTAGTGCGTGTGTGTCTGTGTGTCTGTGTGTGTCTGCATTGGTGTCTGTCTGTGTAGTGCGTGTGTGTCTGTGTGTGTGTGTATGTCAATCTCTTTGTATTGTGTGTGTGTTTATGTGTGTCTTTGTCTGTCTGGGTGGGTCTGTCTGTTTTGTGTGGGTGTGTCTGTGTGTGTGTGTCAGTATTTTGTATGTGTTTGTCTCTGTGTGTGTGCGTGTGTCAGAGTGTCTGTGTAGTGTGTATCTCTGAGTTGTGTGTGTCTGTCTTTCAGTGTTTTGTGTGTGTGCGTGTGTCTGCCTCTTTTGTGTGGGTGTGGTGTGTGTTTGTGTTTTGTGTGTGTGTGCGTCCGCACGTGTGTCTGTCTATCTGTGTGGCTATTTGTGTTTGGTGTGTGTTTGTGTCTCTGTGTAGTTTGTGTGTGTGTCAGTGTTGTGAGTGGGTGTCTGTGTGTCTGTCTGTGTAGTTCTGTGTCTGACTATGCTGTGTTTGTGTGTCTGTCTGTGTCTGTCTATATGTCTCAGTTTTTTGTGTGTCTGTCTGTGTTCTGTGTGTGTGTCTGTTTCTCTGTGTACTGTGTTTGTTTGTGTGTGTGTGTCTGTGTGTGTGTCTCTCTCTCTGTTTGTGTTTTGTGTGTGTGTCTGCATTGGTGTCTGTCAGTGTAGTGTGTGTGTCTGTGTCTGTGTTTCAGTCTGTTTGTGTTGTGTGTGTCATCTGTCTGTCTGTGTTTGTCTGTGTCTATTTGTGTAGTGTGTGTGTCTGTGTTGTGTGTCAGTCTGTCTGCCTGTGTTTGTGTGTGTCTGTATGTGTATGTATGTGAGTGTGTGTGTGTGTGTGTGTGTGTGTGTGTGTGTGTGTGTGTGTGTGTGTGTGTGTGTGTGTGTGTGTGTGTGTGTGTGTGTGTGTGTGTGTGTGTGTGGGTGTGTCTGTCTGTGTGTGTCAGTGTTTTCTATGTGTTTGTCTCTGTGTGTGTGCGTGTGTCAGAGTGTCTGTGTAGTGTGTGTCTCTGAGTTGTGTGTGTCTGTCTTTCAGTGTTTTGTGTGTGTGCGTGTGTCTGCCTATTTTGTGTGGGTGTGTGTGTGTTTCTGTTTTGTGTGTGTGTGCGTCCGCACGTGTGTCTGTCTATCTGTGTGGCTATTTGCGTTTGGGTGTGTGTTTGTGTCTCTGTGTAGTTTGTGTGTGTGTCTCAGTGTTGTGAGTGTGTGTCTGTGTGTCTGTCTGTCTGTGTAGTTGTGTGTCTGACTATGCTGTGTTTGTGTGTCTGTCTATATGTCTGAGTTTTTTGTGTGTCTGTCTGTGTTCTGTGTGTGTGTCTGTTTCTCTGTGTACTGTGTTTTGTTTGTGTGTGTGTGTCTGTGTGTGTGTCTCTCTCTCTGTTTGTGTTTTGTGTGTGTGTCTGCATTGGTGTCTGTCAGTGTAGTGTGTGTGTCTGTGTCTGTGTTTCAGTCTGTTTGTGTTGTGTGTGTCATCTGTCTGTCTGTGTTTGTCTGTGTCTATTTGTGTAGTGTGTGTGTCTGTGTTGTGTGTCAGTCTGTCTGCCTGTGTTTGTGTGTGTCTGTATGTGTATGTATGTGAGTGTGTGTGTGTGTGTGTGTGTGTGTGTGTGTGTGTGTGTGTGTGTGTGTGTGTGTGTGTGTGTGTGTGTGTGTGTGTGTGGTGTGTGTGGGTGTGTCTGTGTGTGTGTGTCAGTGTTTTGTATGTGTTTGTCTCTGTGTGTGTGCGTGTGTCAGAGTGTCTGTGTAGTGTGTGTCTCTGAGTTGTGTGTGTCTGTCTTTCAGTGTTTTGTGTGTGTGCGTGTGTCTGCCTCTTTTGTGTGGGTGTGTGTGTGTTTGTGTTTTGTGTGTGTGTGCGTCCGCACGTGTGTCTGTCTATCTGTGTGGCTATTTGCGTTTGGTGTGTGTTTGTGTCTCTGTGTAGTTTGTGTGTGTGTCTCAGTGTTGTGAGTGTGTGTCTGTGTGTCTGTCTGTCTGTGTAGTTGTGTGTCTGACTATGCTGTGTTTGTGTGTCTGTCTATATGTCTGAGTTTTTTGTGTGTCTGTCTGTGTTCTGTGTGTGTGTGTCTGTTTCTCTGTGTACTGTGTGTGTCTGTGTGTGTGTCTCTCTCTGTCTGTGTTTTGTGTGTGTGTCTGCATTGGTGTCTGTCAGTGTAGTGTGTGTGTCTGTGTCTGTGTTTCAGTCTGTTTCTGTTGTGTGTGTCATCTGTCTGTCTGTGTTTTGTATGTGTGTCTGTCTGTCTGTCTTTTGTGTGTGTGTGTGCGCGCGCGCGCGCGTCTGTCTGTCTGCCTGGCTGTTTGCGTTTGGTGTGTGTTTGTGTCTCTCTGTGTAGTTTGTGTGTGTGTCTCAGTGTTGTGTGTGTGTGTCTGCCTGTGTCTGTTGTCTGTCTGAGTTTAGTCTGTGTGTCCACCTGTAGTCTATGAGTCTTCCTGTCTGTGTTGAGTGTGTGTGTGTGTGTGTGTGTGTGTGTGTGTGTGTGTGTGTGTGTGTGTGTGTGTGTTTGTGTGTGTGTGTGTGTGTGTGTGTGTATGTGTCTCTGTGTTTTGTGTGTGTGCACACACGCATCTGTCTGTCTGTGTGGCTGTTTGCGTTTGGTGTGTGTTTGTGTCTCTCTGTGTAGTTTGTGTGTGTGCCTCAGTGTTGTGTGTGTGTGTGTCTGTCTATATGTCTGAATTTTTTGTGTGTCTGTCTGTGTTGTGTGTGTGTGTCAGTCTGTGTTGTGTGTCTGTCTGTCTGTGTTGTGTTGTGTGTGTGTGTCAGTCTGTGTTTTGTGTGTGTGTCTTTTCCTCTGTGTTGTGTGTGTGTGTTTGTGTGTGTGTGTGTGTGTGTCTGTCTGTTTTGTGTGTCTGTGTCTGACTGTCTCGCTGTGTAGTTTTTGTGTCTGTATGAATGTGTATGTGTAGTGTGTGTGTCTGTGTGTGTGTGTCTCTCTCTCTGGCTGTGTTCTGTGTGTGTGTGTGTGTCTGTGTGTGTCTAATTTGGTGTCTGTCTGTGTAGTGCGTGTGTGTCTGTGTGTCTGTGTGTGTCTGCATTGGTGTCTGTCTGTGTAGTGCGTGTGTGTCTGTGTGTGTGTGTATGCCAATCTCTTTGTATTGTGTGTGTGTTTATGTGTGTCTTTGTCTGTCTGGGTGGGTCTGTCTGTGCTGTGTGGGTGTGTCTGTGTGTGTGTGTCAGTATTTTGTATGTGTTTGTCTCTGTGTGTGTGCGTGTGTCAGAGTGTCTGTGTAGTGTGTGTCTCTGAGTTGTGTGTGACTGTCTTTCAGTGTTGTGTGTGTGTGTGTGTGTATGTGTGTCTGTGTTTTGTGTGTGTGCGTGCACGCATCTGTCTGTCTGTGTGGCTGTTTGCGTTTGGTGTGTGTTTGTGTCTCTGTGTAGTTTGTGTGTGTGTCTCAGTGTTGTGAGTGGGTGTCTGTGTGTCTGTCTGTGTAGTTCTGTGTCTGACTATGCTGTGTTTGTGTGTCTGTGTGTGTCTGTCTATATGTCTGAGTTTTTTGTGTGTCTGTCTGTGTTCTGTGTGTGTGTGTCTGTTTCTCTGTGTACTGTGTTTGTTTGTGTGTGTGTGTCTGTGTGTGTGTCTCTCTCTGTCTGTGTTTTGTGTGTGTGTCTCCATTGGTGTCTGTCAGTGTAGTGTGTGTGTCTGTGTCTGTCTTTCAGTCTGTTTGTGTTGTGTGTGTCATCTGTCTGTCTGTGTTTTGTGTGTGTATCATTCTGTCTGCCTGTGTTTGTGTGTGTCTATTTGTGTAGTGTGTGTGTCTGTCTTTCAGTGTTGTGTGTGTGTGCATGTGTCTGTTTTTTGTGTGTGTGTGTGTGTGTGTGTGTCTGTCTGTGTAGTGCGTGTCTGTCTGTCTATGTGGTGTGTGTGTGTGTCTGTCTGTGTGGTGTCTGTGTCTGTTGTCTGTCTGAGTTTAGTCTGTGTGTCCATCTATAGTCTATGAGCCTTTCTGTCTGTGTTGAGTGTGTGTGTATGTGTGTGTGTGTGTGTGTGTGTGTGTGTGTGTGTGTGTGTGTGGGTGTGTCTGTGTGTGTGTGTCAGTGTTTTGTATGTGTTTGTCTCTGTGTGTGTGCGTGTGTCAGAGTGTCTGTGTAGTGTGTGTCTCTGAGTTGTGTGTGTCTGTCTTTCAGTGTTTTGTGTGTGTGCGTGTGTCTGCCTCTTTTGTGTGGGTGTGTGTGTGTTTGTGTTTTGTGTGTGTGTGCGTCCGCACGTGTGTCTGTCTATCTGTGTGGCTATTTGCGTTTGGTGTGTGTTTGTGTCTCTGTGTAGTTTGTGTGTGTGTCTCAGTGTTGTGAGTGTGTGTCTGTGTGTCTGTCTGTCTGTGTAGTTGTGTGTCTGACTATGCTGTGTTTGTGTGTCTGTCTATATGTCTGAGTTTTTTGTGTGTCTGTCTGTGTTCTGTGTGTGTGTGTCTGTTTCTCTGTGTACTGTGTGTGTCTGTGTGTGTGTCTCTCTCTGTCTGTGTTTTGTGTGTGTGTCTGCATTGGTGTCTGTCAGTGTAGTGTGTGTGTCTGTGTCTGTGTTTCAGTCTGTTTCTGTTGTGTGTGTCATCTGTCTGTCTGTGTTTTGTATGTGTGTCTGTCTGTCTGTCTTTTGTGTGTGTGTGTGCGCGCGCGCGCGTCTGTCTGTCTGCCTGGCTGTTTGCGTTTGGTGTGTGTTTGTGTCTCTCTGTGTAGTTTGTGTGTGTGTCTCAGTGTTGTGTGTGTGTGTCTGCCTGTGTCTGTTGTCTGTCTGAGTTTAGTCTGTGTGTCCACCTGTAGTCTATGAGTCTTCCTGTCTGTGTTGAGTGTGTGTGTGTGTGTGTGTGTGTGTGTGTGTGTGTGTGTGTGTGTGTGTGTGTGTGTGTGTTTGTGTGTGTGTGTGTGTGTGTGTGTGTATGTGTCTCTGTGTTTTGTGTGTGTGCACACACGCATCTGTCTGTCTGTGTGGCTGTTTGCGTTTGGTGTGTGTTTGTGTCTCTCTGTGTAGTTTGTGTGTGTGCCTCAGTGTTGTGTGTGTGTGTGTCTGTCTATATGTCTGAATTTTTTGTGTGTCTGTCTGTGTTGTGTGTGTGTGTCAGTCTGTGTTGTGTGTCTGTCTGTCTGTGTTGTGTTGTGTGTGTGTGTCAGTCTGTGTTTTGTGTGTGTGTCTTTTCCTCTGTGTTGTGTGTGTGTGTTTGTGTGTGTGTGTGTGTGTGTCTGTCTGTTTTGTGTGTCTGTGTCTGACTGTCTCGCTGTGTAGTTTTTGTGTCTGTATGAATGTGTATGTGTAGTGTGTGTGTCTGTGTGTGTGTGTCTCTCTCTCTGGCTGTGTTCTGTGTGTGTGTGTGTGTCTGTGTGTGTCTAATTTGGTGTCTGTCTGTGTAGTGCGTGTGTGTCTGTGTGTCTGTGTGTGTCTGCATTGGTGTCTGTCTGTGTAGTGCGTGTGTGTCTGTGTGTGTGTGTATGCCAATCTCTTTGTATTGTGTGTGTGTTTATGTGTGTCTTTGTCTGTCTGGGTGGGTCTGTCTGTGCTGTGTGGGTGTGTCTGTGTGTGTGTGTCAGTATTTTGTATGTGTTTGTCTCTGTGTGTGTGCGTGTGTCAGAGTGTCTGTGTAGTGTGTGTCTCTGAGTTGTGTGTGACTGTCTTTCAGTGTTGTGTGTGTGTGTGTGTGTATGTGTGTCTGTGTTTTGTGTGTGTGCGTGCACGCATCTGTCTGTCTGTGTGGCTGTTTGCGTTTGGTGTGTGTTTGTGTCTCTGTGTAGTTTGTGTGTGTGTCTCAGTGTTGTGAGTGGGTGTCTGTGTGTCTGTCTGTGTAGTTCTGTGTCTGACTATGCTGTGTTTGTGTGTCTGTGTGTGTCTGTCTATATGTCTGAGTTTTTTGTGTGTCTGTCTGTGTTCTGTGTGTGTGTGTCTGTTTCTCTGTGTACTGTGTTTGTTTGTGTGTGTGTGTCTGTGTGTGTGTCTCTCTCTGTCTGTGTTTTGTGTGTGTGTCTCCATTGGTGTCTGTCAGTGTAGTGTGTGTGTCTGTGTCTGTCTTTCAGTCTGTTTGTGTTGTGTGTGTCATCTGTCTGTCTGTGTTTTGTGTGTGTATCAGTCTGTCTGCCTGTGTTTGTGTGTGTCTGTTTGTGTAGTGTGTGTATCTGTGTTGTGTGTTTGTCAGTCTGTCTGCCTGTGTTTGTGTGTGTCTGTATGTGTATGTGTGTCTGTGTGTGTGTGTGTGTGTGTGTGTGTGTGTCTGTGTGTCTGTGCACGCGCGCGTCTGACTGTCTGTGTGGCTGTTTGCGTTTGATGTGTGTTTGTGTCTCTCTGTGTAGTTTTTTGTGTGTCTCAGTGTTGTGTGTGTGTCTGTCTGTGACTATGCTGTGTGTGTGTGTCTGTGTGTCTATCTATATGTCTGAGTTTTTCATGTGTCTGTGTTAAGTGTGTCAGTCTGTGTTCTGTGTGTGTGAGTCTGTTTCTCTGTGTAGTGTGTGTGTCTGTGTGTGTCTCTCTCTCTGTCTGGGTTGTGTGTGTGTGTGTGTGTCTGCATTGGTGTCTGTCAGTGTAGTGTGTGTGTCTGTGTCTGTGTTTCAGTCTGTTTGTGTTGTGTGT
>NW_026781713.1:22500-25000 GCF_030144855.1 Hypanus sabinus | reverse complement strand
TAGTTGTGTGTCTGACTATGCTGTGTTTGTGTGTCTGTCTATATGTCTGAGTTTTTTGTGTGTCTGTCTGTGTTCTGTGTGTGTGTGAGTCTGTTTCTCTGTGTACTCTGTGTGTCTGTGTGTGTGTCTCTCTCTGTCTGTGTTTTGTGTGTGTGTCTGCATTGGTGTCTGTCAGTGTAGTGTGTGTGTCTGTGTCTGTGTTTCAGTCTGTTTGTGTTGTGTGTGTCATCTGTCTGTCTGTGTTTTGTATGTGTGTCTGTCTGTCTGTTTTGTGTGTGTGCGCGCGCGCGCGCGTCTGACTGTCTGGGTGACTGTTTGCGTTTGGTGTGTGTTTGTGTCTCTCTGTGTAGTTTGTGTGTGTGTCTCAGTGTTGTGTGTGTGTGTCTGTCTGTGTCTGTTGTCTGTCTGAGTTTAGTCTGTGTGTCCACCTGTAGTCTATGAGTCTTCCTGTCTGTGTTGAGTGTGTGTGTGTGTGTGTGTGTGTGTGTGTGTGTGTGTGTGTGTGTTTGTGTGTGTGTGTGTGTGTGTGTGTGTGTGTGTGTATGTGTCTCTGTGTTTTGTGTGTGTGCACGCACGCATCTGTCTGTCTGTGTGGCTGTTTGCGTTTGGTGTGTGTTTGTGTCTCTCTGTGTAGTTTGTGTGTGTGCCTCAGTGTTGTGTGTGTGTGTGTCTGTCTATATGTCTGAATTTTTTGTGTGTCTGTCTGTGTTGTGTGTGTGTGTCAGTCTGTGTTGTGTGTCTGTCTGTCTGTGTTGTGTTGTGTGTGTGTGTCAGTCTGTGTTTAGTGTGTGTGTCTTTTCCTCTGTGTTGTGTGTGTGTGTGTGTGTCTGTCTGTCTGTCTGTCTGTTTTGTGTGTCTGTGTCTGACTGTCTCGCTGTGTAGTTTTTGTGTCTGTATGAATGTGTATGTGTAGTGGGTGTGTCTGTGTGTGTGTGTCTCTCTCTCTCTGGCTGTGTTCTGTGTGTGTGTGTGTGTGTGTGTCTGTGTGTGTCTAATTTGGTGTCTCTCTGTGCAGTGCGTGTGTGTCTGTGTGTCTGTGTGTGTCTGCATTGGTGTCTGTCTGTGTAGTGCGTGTGTGTCTGTGTGTCTGTGTGTGTCTGCATTGGTGTCTGTCTGTGTAGTGCGTGTGTGTCTGTGTGTCTGTGTGTGTCTGCATTGGTGTCTGTCTGTGTAGTGCGTGTGTGTCTGTGTGTGTGTGTATGTCAATCTCTTTGTATTGTGTGTGTGTTTATGTGTGTCTTTGTCTGTCTGGGTGGGTCTGTCTGTGTTGTGTGGGTGTGTCTGTGTGTGTGTGTCAGTATTTTGTATGTGTTTGTCTCTGTGTGTGTGCGTGTGTCAGAGTCTCTGTGTAGTGTGTGTCTCTGAGTTGTGTGTGACTGTCTTTCAGTGTTGTGTGTGTGTGTGTGTGTGTATGTGTGTCTGTGTTTTGTGTGTGTGCGTGCACGCATCTGTCTGTCTGTGTGGCTGTTTGCGTTTGGTGTGTGTTTGTGTCTCTGTGTAGTTTGTGTGTGTGTCTCAGTGTTGTGAGTGGGTGTCTGTGTGTCTGTCTGTGTAGTTCTGTGTCTGACTATGCTGTGTTTGTGTATCTGTGTGTGTCTGTCTATATGTCTGAGTTTTTTGTGTGTCTGTCTGTGTTCTGTGTGTGTCTGTCTGTTTCTCTGTGTACTGTGTTTGTTTGTGTGTGTGTGTCTGTGTGTGTGTCTCTCTCTGTCTGTGTTTTGTGTGTGTGTCTGCATTGGTGTCTGTCAGTGTAGTGTGTGTGTCTGTGTCTGTGTTTCAGTCTGTTTGTGTTGTGTGTGTCATCTGTCTGTCTGTGTTTTGTGTGTGTATCAGTCTGTCTGCCTGTGTTTGTGTGTGTCTGTTTGTGTAGTGTGTGTATCTGTGTTGTGTGTTTGTCAGTCTGTCTGCCTGTGTTTGTGTGTGTCTGTATGTGTATGTGTGTCTGTGTGTGTGTGTGTCTGTGTGTCTGTGCACGCGCGCGTCTGACTGTCTGTGTGGCTGTTTGCGTTTGGTGTGTGTTTGTGTCTCTCTGTGTAGTTTGTGTGTGTGTCTCAGTGTTGTGTGTGTGTCTGTCTGTGACTATGCTGTGTGTGTGTGTCTTTGTGTGTCTATCTATATGTCTGAGTTTTTCATGTGTCTGTGTTAAGTGTGTCAGTCTGTGTTCTGTGTGTGTGAGTCTGTTTCTCTGTGTAGTGTGTGTGTCTGTGTGTGTCTCTCTCTCTGTCTGGGTTGTGTGTGTGTGTGTGTGTCTGCATTGGTGTCTGTCAGTGTAGTGTGTGTGTCTGTGTCTGTGTTTCAGTCTGTTTGTGTTGTGTGTGTCATCTGTCTGTCTGTGTTTTGTATGTGTGTCTGTCTGTTTTGTGTGTGTGTGCGCGCGCACGTCTGACTGTCTGGGTGGCTGTTTGCGTTTGGTGTGTGTTTGTGTCTCTCTGTGTATTTGTGTGTGTGTCAGTGTTGTGTGTGTGTGTTTGTGTGTGTGTGTGTGTGTTTGTGTGTGTGT
>NW_026781713.1:15000-17500 GCF_030144855.1 Hypanus sabinus | reverse complement strand
GACTGTCTTTCAGTGTTGTGTGTGTGTGTGTGTGTGTATGTGTGTCTGTGTTTTGTGTGTGTGCGTGCACGCATCTGTCTGTCTGTGTGGCTGTTTGCGTTTGGTGTGTGTTTGTGTCTCTGTGTAGTTTGTGTGTGTGTCTCAGTGTTGTGAGTGGGTGTCTGTGTGTCTGTCTGTGTAGTTCTGTGTCTGACTATGCTGTGTTTGTGTGTCTGTGTGTGTCTGTCTATATGTCTGAGTTTTTTGTGTGTCTGTCTGTGTTCTGTGTGTGTGTGTCTGTTTCTCTGTGTACTGTGTTTGTTTGTGTGTGTGTGTCTCTCTCTGTCTGTGTTTTGTGTGTGTGTCTGCATTGGTGTCTGTCAGTGTAGTGTGTGTGTCTGTGTCTGTCTTTCAGTCTGTTTGTGTTGTGTGTGTCATCTGTCTGTCTGTGTTTTGTGTGTGTATCAGTCTGTCTGCCTGTGTTTGTGTGTGTCTGTTTGTGTAGTGTGTGTGTCTGTGTTGTGTGTTTGTCAGTCTGTCTGCCTGTGTTTGTGTGTGTCTGTATGTGTATGTGTGTCTGTGTGTGTGTATGTGTGTGTGTCTGTGTGTCTGTGCACGCGCGCGTCTGACTGTGTGGCTGTTTGCGTTTGATGTGTGTTTGTGTCTCTCTGTGTAGTTTTCTGTGTGTCTCAGTGTTGTGTGTGTGTCTGTCTGTGACTATGCTGTGTGTGTGTGTCTTTGTGTGTCTATCTATATGTCTGAGTTTTTCATGTGTCTGTGTTAAGTGTGTCAGTCTGTGTTCTGTGTGTGTGAGTCTGTTTCTCTGTGTAGTGTGTGTGTCTGTGTGTGTCTCTCTCTCTGTCTGGGTTGTGTGTGTGTGTGTGTGTCTGCATTGGTGTCTGTCAGTGTAGTGTGTGTGTCTGTGTCTGTGTTTCAGTCTGTTTGTGTTGTGTGTGTCATCTGTCTGTCTGTGTTTTGTATGTGTGTCTGTCAGTTTTGTGTGTGTGTGCGCGCGCACGTCTGACTGTCTGGGTGGCTGTTTGCGTTTGGTGTGTGTTTGTGTCTCTCTGTGTATTTGTGTGTGTGTCTCAGTGTTGTGTGTGTGTGTTTGTGTGTGTGTGTGTAGAGTGTGTCTCTGACAATGCTGTGTTTTGTGTGTGTGTGTGTCTGCATTGGTGTCTGTCTGTGTAGTGTGTGTGTCTGTGTTTCAGTCTGTTTGTGTTGTGTGTGTCGTCTGTCTGTCTGTGTTGAGTGTGTGTCAGTCTGTCTGCCTGTGTTTGTGTGTGTCTGTCTGTGTAGTGTGTGTGTCTGTGTTAAGTGTGTGTCTGCGTTTTGTGTGTGTGTGTGTGTGTCTCTGTTGTGCATCTGTCTGTGTGTTCTGTGTGTCTGCCTGTCTGTGTTGTGTGTTTGTCAGTCTGTCTGCCTGTGTTTGTGTGTGTCTGTCTGTGTATGTATGTCTGTGTGTCTGTCTGTGTTGTGTGTGTGTGTGTGTGTGTGCCTGTCTATCTGTGTTGTTTGTGTGTGTGTCTGTGTCTGCGTTATGTGTGTTTGTCTGTTGTCTGTCTGAGTTTAGTGTGTGTCCACCTGTAGTCTGTGAGTCTTTCTGTCTGAGTGTGTCTCTGTGAGTCTGTCTGAGTTGTGTGTCTGTCTGTCTGTCTGCCTGCATTTGTGTGTCTGTGTTGTGTGTGTGTGTCTGTGTTTTCTGTGTGTGTGTGTGTCTGTCTGTGTGTGTAGTCTGTGTGTGTGTGTCTGTGTCTGTGTTTTGTGTGTGTGTGTGTGTGTGTGTGCGCACGCGCGAGCGTCTGACTGTCTGTGTGGCTGTTTGCGATTGGTGTATGTTTGTGTCTCTGTGTAGTTTGTGTGTGTGTCTCAGTGCTGTGTATTTGTGTGTCAGTCTGTGTCTCTCTCTTTGTCTGTGTTGTGTGTCAGTGTGTGTCTGTCTGTTTTGTGTGTGTCTGTCTGTCTTGTTCTGTAGTTTGTGTGCCTGTGTGCGTGTCTGTGTAGTGTGTGTGTGTGTCTGCATTGGTGTCTGTCTGTATAGTGTGTGTGGATGTGTGTGTGTCTGTGTGTATGTCCATCCCTTTGTGTTGTGTGTGTGTGTGTGTGTGTGTGTGTGTGTGTGTGTGTGTGTGTGTCTTTGTCTGTCTGTGTTGTGTGTGTCTGTCTGTGTGTCTGTCAGTATTTTGTATGTTTGTCTCTGTGTGCGTGCGTGTGTCTGAGTGTCTGTGTAGTGTGTGTCTCTGAGTTGTGTGTGTCTGTCTTTCAGTGTTGTGTGTGTGTGCGTGTGCCTGTCCTTTGTGTGTGTGTGTGTGTGTGTGTGTGTGTGTGTCTGTCTGTGTAGTGCGTGTCTGTCTGTCGATGTTGTGTGTGTGTGTCTGTCAGTCTGTGTGGTGTCTGTGTCTGTTGTCTGTCTGAGTTTAGTCTGTGTGTCCACCTGTAGTCTATGAGTCTTTCTCTCTGTGTTGAGTGTGTGTGAGTGTCTGTGTGTCTGTGTTTTGTGTGTGTGTGCAAGCATCTGTCT